>NC_041388.1:2538372-2548315 GCF_002162155.2 Triticum dicoccoides | reverse complement strand
CATCTAGAGGGGGCGGCCCCCTTCCCCCTTCTCCCTATAAATAGAGGGGCGAGGGGAGGGCTGCAGGACCGCATCCAAGGCGCTGTGCACCCCCTAGCCCCTATATATAGTGGAGGGGCGGGAGGGCAGCCGCATCCTAATCCCTGGCGCCTCCCTCTCCCTCCCGTGACACATCTTCCTCCTCCAGTAGCGCTTAGTGAAGCCCTGCTGGAATCCCGCTGCTTCCACCACCACGCCGTTGTGCTGCTGGATCTCCATCAACTTCTCCTCCCCCCTTGCTGGATCAAGAAGGAGGAGACGTCTCCGCTCCGTACGTGTGTTGAACGCGGAGGTGCCGTCCATTCGGCGCTAGGATCATCGGTGATTTGGATCACGATGAGTACGACTCCATCAACCTCGTTCTCTTGAACGCTTCCGCTCGCGATCTACAAGGGTATGTAGATGCACTCCTCTCTCTCTCTCTCTCGTTGCTAGATGACTCCATAGATTGATCTTGTTGATGCATAGAAAATTTTAAATTTCTGCTACGATCCCCAACAAGGAGTTCCGCCAACACTACCTAGACTTCCAACTTGAGGACAAGCTGTTTGTGCAGGCGGGGAGAGATGTTATGACCGGGCGGACTTATGCCCGTAGGAGGCCCACCGGGCAGGCTTAGTTAGGGGCTTAGCCCACAAGTTATCTTAGTTTTATTTCACATCGTGGTTATACAAACAAGTTGTAAGATTCTTTTGAGAATTAAGCAATAAGAGACAATTCTATTGCCCGGCTCCTTGAGGAGCCGGAAACCCTAAGCCCTAGCCGCCTCCTGTGTCCGCCGCCGCCGCGCAAACCGCAAGGACGACGCCTTGCGGCCGGCCGCCGCGCAATTTCCCTCGCCCTCCTCATTCCTTCTCTTACAGGCTACGCCCTAGACCGGGTAGAACCCTAGCTCCTACCATAGTACTTTTATGCTAGCTTAGTAAATAAATATAAGAGTTAAGATGATTCTTAAATATAAGTGTCTAGATAAGACAAAAAGATGTACTCCCTCTGTACAAAGAAATATAAGATAGTTTAGATCACTAAAGTCGCAATCTAAATGATTTTTGTGTTTCTTTACAGAGGAAGAGGCATGCAGCAGTAAACTCGGAGCTCGTCTTACTGTTGCGGTTGATCGATCTGCTGCTGCACAGTATTGATGCAGAGGATGAACAAATGGCATCTTTTGCCGGTGTTCAACTCAACATCATCCTGCGGGCTTAAAAAAGATAGTAATTCAAAGTTAATTTGTTAGTCAGCAAGCTATGCACTTGCCAGTGATCTTAGGATTAGGACGTGATTGCATCCTTTACTTGTGCAAGAGATGGTCACACGGATCAGCCGTCCACCAATTATGTTGGGCCTCCAGATTGGCAGCGGCGAGGGATTGGATTGGACAGAGCAATAGGAATAGGATGCACAAGCCAGGTTCAACTACGAGCAGTTCAATCGCTCAGAGCTTGATCTGAAAGACGGACTACCTAGGCACCCTAAGATGGATATGGCGGCGTCCTTAGGTTGGGGAGCAGTACGTGAGCCTCGATGAACTTTTTTGACAGGCTCGATGGTCTATCGTTGGATGGTCTATCGAGATAGGACCGTGGGAAAAAAATCCAACTTTAATTTAATGGCAGTAAAAAAATTCTAAGATTCAATGGTTGTGATTAACTTGCCTGTTAAATTGGTGGTCAGATGTTGCTGATTATTGTGGGATTTATCATCTGGGCTATTTCTCTACTTATGAACCGTATTATACTTTCTGTCAAAGAAGAATAGAATAGAATAGACATAAGTTAGGTAGTTGAGAAAGTTGCGAACCAACCTCTGATTGAGATGGTTAGGTGGACAGTGGTATCCCCAACCCATCAGGGTTCAAATCCGATACGCTTTCAGTGGGAGGAGACGTTCCCGTCGACTACGAGGCGCCTACGGTGACTTCGTAAAATCTCAAGATAATATGCCGGCTCAGTCTCTCGGAGGTGCTCATAGGGGTAGGGTGTGCGTGTGTGCGTTCATAGGGGTCAGTGTATGCGTGTTTATATGAGCGCTTGTGTTTGTACTGTGTTAAAAAAAAAGGTACTTGAGAAAGGTGAGACAAACTGTGACACAAAGTCATAGCGATCAATGTACAAAAGCATTACATATTGTTTCCTGTGGCCAGCACACACACTGACCACGAAAACTCCACACAATACTAGTCTTGTTTATTTCTTCTGGCGATTATATTTGAAAGAAAAACAACTCACACAAGAAAGGAAAAAACTCGCAGAAACAAAATAGTACCGACGATGATTAAACTGAACGAACTTCACCCCTGTGCATCTGCCTACCTTTTTTAGTAGCACGTGATCTCTTACATCTCTTCCGAACATCGCCACGGGCTTATTCCACCAGCTCGGGCCACAACTCTTCGCAGCATTCAAAGAATTTTTTTTCCTGCCATGTGCGCACTTCGCGCTCTTCCTTGCACATTTGCACAAATATCTTCCGTGAATACCTCATCTTGTCGATGATGTTGCGCGCTGTGAGCTTGCCAGGGCGGATCGGCTTCCCGCCCTTCAGAGACTCGTCTAGAATTGCGGACACAGGTACGTGCGCTTCACGGTAATCCTTCTGCAGCTTTACAACGGCTTTCAGAAGCCGAACAATATCCTGGATATACCAGTAATTGTACGGTGGCCTCTGCTTCCGCTGAGTTGGTGCGGCCAAGGTAGCGTTGTCGGAGTGGGAGTCGGAGGCGTCGTCATCGCCGTTGCCACGAGAGTTGCCGCCGCTGCCGTTGCCATGAAAGTCGCCACCGCCGCCGCTGCCACGGGAGTCGTGGCCGTTGGAGCTGGCAGCCACGAACGAAGCGGCCGTGGACACGGCCTTGGCATAGGAGGCGACATCACCTTCGTCTTCGTCGTCTTGGGAGTCCTCAATGACTAAGATCTCCTTCGAGGCGCTCTCGTCATCCGATATTTCTATGGGATCAGGGGAACGAATGACGCTCTCGTCATCAGAAATTTCAATGGGATCAGGGGAGGAGACAAAAGAAGATAGACGGGGAGCCATGGAATCGCTTTGTTATGTTAGGCTGATGGTGGTGGTGTGCCGATCAGACGTGCGCGCGCCCATCTATATATACAACACACAGTGGCGGGAAACCAAAACGTGGTGGCGCCAGAATGTTTGCCTTCCGAATGCTAATTCCCTCCTATGGTACTTTTAAGCAAACAAGGAAGGATGCCAATCAGACCAAATCATCAAATAAATGGTGCTACATAGCCAGCAGCGTCCAGTCATTCAAGGCACCAGATTATTTATTTCCATGTATCAGATTATTAATTTCCATGTATCGAAAGTAATCACGGAAAGGTATCATACATGCATGGATTTTATGCCTCGCGCCAGTACATTCTTTCGTTGAATAGCCACAAAATAAGCGCACTGCGGGCCAACTCGCTTGGCCATCTGGAACAGATCGAAAGTTACGCCCCTCGCCATCAGGTCAGGTTTGGAAACTTAAACTACACGGCTGATATCCGCGGAGACTTAATCTTCGACGGATTCGATCCTCTGCCTTGTGCGTCACGCGGTCACGATGAGTACGATTTAGCTCTACCATCAGAGAGTGTTCAGGAGATCGCACCGGCAGCCGCTCCGACCCTCAAATCGGTGCCAGCCGCGCCGTCCATGGACGGGTGGATGGACCCCGCCACGGAAGCCTTATCCTCATCGGCGATCGAGGCGAACATCGCCCTTACCCTACACGAGAGTCGTGTTGTCAAACTGCCGGATCCTTCTCCGGCCACAGACTCCGAACCGACTGCGCCCGTTCCTAGCGAATCTGATTGGGCGCCGATCATGGAGTTTACCTCCGCGGATATTTTTCAGCACTCGCCCTTTGGCGACATACTGAACTCATTAAGGTCTCTCTCCTTGTCAGGAGGATCCTGGCCGAACTATGTCCGGCAGGATTGGGATGCGGACGATGAAGAAATTCGCGGCCCACCCACCACCCACTTAGTAGCCACTGTCGATGACTTAACCGACATGATCGACTTCGACTCCGAAGACATCGATGGTATGGACGACGATGCGGGTGACGAAGAGGAACCACTACCCACAGGGCACTGGACAGCCACCTCATCATAAGATATATACATGGTGGACACACCCAAAGAAGGTAATGGCGACGAGACAGCGGAGGATGACCCCTCCAAGAAGCAACCCAAGCGCCGACGTCAGCGGCGCCGCTCTAAGTCCCGCCAAAGCAAAAGTGTTGATACCGACACAGGAGATAATAACACTCCAGATAGTGCCGAAGATGGCAACAATCCCCTCCAGCAAGATTTAGAGCAGGAGGATGGAGGAGCCAGCCCTCCAGGGAGAGCGGCAGATGGAGAGGCGGAGGATGATAATTACATGCCCCCCTCCGAAGACGAGGCAAGCCTCGACGATGCCGAATTCGTCGTGCCAGAGGATCCCGTCGAACAAAAGCACTTCAAGCGCCAGCTTATAGCCACGACAAATAGCCTTAAGAAAAAGTAGCAGCTGCTTCAAGCTGATCAAGATCTGCTAGCTGACAGATGGACTGAAGTCCTCGCGGCCGAGGAATATAAACTCGAACGCCCCTCCAAGAGTTACCCAAAATGCAGGTTGCTACCCTGACTGGAGGAAGAAGCGTATGACACGGCTGACCGGCCACCTCGTGGCCGCGATAGAGAGGCATTCCAGCCAAAAACTCAGCCTGCACCCCGACGCCATTCAAATAAAAAGGCATGGGGAAATACGCCAGACCTGCGAGACGTATTGGAGGATAAAGAAAAACATGCAAGATCGATCTACGGATGACGAGGGCGCGACTATGCAAGACGATAAATGTCACGCCGGATACAGTAAAAGTAAATCCGGCCGGGCCGAACACAGCGGGCAAGACCCATTCGAGCTGCGTCGCGACATAGCTCAGTACAGTGGCGCCGCACACCCCCTATGCTTCACAGACGAAGTAATGGATCATCAAATCCCAGAGGGTTTCAAACCTGTAAATATTGAATCATACGACGGCACAACAGATCCTGCGGTATGGATCGAGGATTTCCACCTCCACGTCCACATGGCCCGTGCTGATGACTTACACGCCATCAAATACCTCCCACTAAAGCTCAAAGGACCAGCGTGGCATTGGCTTAATAGCTTGCGAGCAGAGTCCATTAGCTGCTGGGAAGATCTAGAGGCCGCATTCCTCGACAACTTTCAGGGCACTTATGTGCGACCACCAGATGCCGATGACTTGAGCCACATAATTTAGCAGCCTGAAGAATCGGCCTGACAATTCTGGACTCGGTTCCTAACAAAGAAAAATCAAACCGTCGACTATCCAGATGCAGAGGCCCTAGCAGCTTTCAAACACAACATCCGCGACGAGTGGCTAGCCCGGCACCTTGGTCAGGAAAAGCCAAAATCTATGGCAGCCCTCACGACACTCATGACCCGCTTTTGTGCGGGAGAAGACAGCTGGCTGGCTCACAGTAATAACATATCAAAGAACCATGGTACTTCGGATACCAAGGACGGCAATGGCAGCTCATGTCGAAATAAACATAAGCGCCGCATTAACAGTGACAATACCGAGGATACGGCAGTCAATGCCAGATTCAAAGGCTCTAAACCCGGTCAACAGAAAAAGCCATTCAAAAGAAGCACTCCGGGCCCGTCCAGTTTGGACCGCATACTCGATCGCTCGTGCCAAATACACGGCACCCCCGACAAGCCAGCCAACCACACCAATAGGGATTGTTGGGTATTCAAGTAGGCCGGCAAGTTAATTGCCGAAAACAAAGATAAGGGGCCACATAGCGATGACGAGGAAGAGCCCCGGCAGCCGAACACCGGAGGACAGAAGAGGTTCCCCCCACAAGTGCGGACGGTGAACATGATATACGCAACCCACATCCCCAAGAGGGAGCGGAAGCGTGCGCTCAGGGACGTATATGCGTTGGAGCCAGTCGCCCCAAAGTTCAACCCATGGTCCTCCTGTCTGATCACCTTCGATCGCAGGGACCACCCCACTAGTATCCGTCATGGCGGATTCACCGCACTGGTTTTAGACCCAATCATCGACGGATTTCACCTCACTAGAGTCCTTATGGATGGTGGCAGCAGCCTGAACCTGCTTTACCAGGACACAGTGTGCAAAATGGGTATAGACCCCTCAAGGATCAAACCCACAAAAATGACCTTTAAAGGCGTCATTCCAGGTGTAGAGGCCCATTGCACAGGCTCAATTACACTGGAAGTGGTCTTCGAATCCCCGGATAACTTCCAAAGCGAAGAATTAATCTTCGATATAGTCCCGTTCCGCAGTGGCTATCATGCACTGCTCGGGCGAACCGCATTTGCGAGATTCAATGCGGTACCGCATTATGCATACCTCAAGCTCAAGATGCCAGGACCTCAGGGGGTCATCACAGTTAATGGAAACACAGAGCGCTCTCTCCGCACGGGGGAGCACACTGCGGCCCTCGCAGCAGAAGCGCAAAGCAGCCTCTCAAGGCAATCCACCAGTTCGGCGTTTCAAGACCCGGACACCTTCAAGCGCGCTCGGAGTAATCGGCAACTAGACCGCCTGGCACGACCTGAGCTCGCGTAGCAATGCGGCCCCCACCCCGGCCCAAGCCAAACGGCGAAATTCGTGCCACGCGTAAATAATTACGCATTAAAAATACCATGGGCACAGGCAGGAAGGGGGGCACAACTATGGCACGCCCCAATACGCAGCTTAACCCTCACTAGGGGCTTCCCGCTTTGTTATTTTTCTCTTTCAGGACTTTAATCTCTGGAAACCCTGTCCGGCAGCATGATTGCCAAACACATGATGCAGCAACCAAGGAGGCAGAAAGCTACATCACACCACGGAACTCCCAGGTGGATTACGATAAGGAGTGAAATATTTGCTTTAATACTATTCCTCAGCTTGCCCTTGGAAGGGACATAGTCCTACTTTTTGCTTACCGCACTATCTGTATCATTCTGCTTTAATGCACCTTTTTGAATAAACAATGCATAGCATTAAGACTATTATTGCATTCTTCTTTATATATATATGTGTTCATTAATGATGCCTTGCAACCGTACACTATGGTATGGCCAATACACCAGGGGCTTAAGTACCCCACATTATGGTGTGAGAAGTCCGAACACTTTCACAAGTGCGGCACCCCGAACTTATAGCATTATATGCATCAGCTCCGAATCATATCTCTGGTCAAATGTTGGGTTTGCCCGGCTCCTATGTTTTGGTACCTTACATTCCTCTCTATCGGCTAAGGTAGCACTAGCAGAACTACTGCGATTGTGCCCCGGTTCTGCTGGGCTAAGCGCCTCAGTAGAGAAAGCTAAAACTGACTGTCATGATAAGGCGAGAGACTGGTTGCTGTTCGGCGAGGTTTCGAGTCCCTAAAGACTTATGCCGATTAGAGCGAGGAGCCGGTCCTGTCCGGCTTAAAGGCGTGTATCGCGCCCCAAATTCGGCCTTCCGAATACCAGGGGCTTCGCCGAAATTTAAAATTATAGAATTCTATGGCTAAGTAAGAGTGATAAAGCATTATTAGTCCGGTTGCCTTGTTCGCTGTGCTGAGCACCTCCCTCGAAGGACCCAAAAATGGGAAGAAAAGTGCTCAGGTTTATCCCGAACACCCCAACACTCGCGGCATGGGGGCAGAAGCCGAGGACTAGCCATCTCTCAGATTGGATAAACAGCCAAACAGAAGGTAATATTTTAAATTCAAACAAGTGTTGCATAGCGCATATGAAACAAGTTTTCATCATACAGGATCACACGAGCAAGTTTACTCAAATATTACATCCTTTGGACATTCGTCCGCTACAAGACGGGCACCCTTCAGGACACCCTCATAATAAATTTCGGGGGTGCGATGCTCCTTGCCCTGCGGTGGTCCTTCCTTGATCAGCTTCACAGCGTCTAGCTTGGCCCATTGAACCTTCACACGGGCGAAAGCCCGGCATGCACCTTCGATGCAGACGGACCGCTTGACGACTTCCAGCCGTGGGCGGGCATCCACAAGCCGCCTCACCAGGCCGAAGTAGCTGTTCGGAAGGGCATCGCCAGGCCACAGCCGGACTATAAAGCCCTTCATGGCCTGTTCGGCCGCCTTGTGTAGCTCGACCAGCTGCTTCAGCTGGTCGCTCATAGGAACCGGGTGTTCGGTCCCAGTATATTGAGACCAGAACAGCTTCTCCGTTGAGCTTCCCTCCTCGGCCTATTAAACTGTGCGGCATCCGACACACTGCGGGGCAAATCTGCGAATGCTCCTGGAGAGCTCCGAATTCGGGTAAGTAATAGGTAATTTACTTTCACATGCTTGCTTTGCATATAGAATGCCTTACCCGCCGCTATTTTCTTCATCGCGTCAATCTCCTGGAGGGCCTTTTGGGCTTCGGCGTTGGCACTCTTTGCGCTCTCGAGGGCCGCGGCAAGCTCAGACTCTCGCGTCTTCGAGTCAAGCTCCAACGCCTCGTGCTTTGTCACGAGAGCCTGGAGCTCTTGCTGCACCTCGCCCACCCGAGCCTCTTGCCTTGCCCGCTCGGTGCGCTCCTTGGCCGCTTTATCTTCGGCCTTGGACAACACTTGCTTTAGGGTCGCCACTTTGGTCATGGCCCTAGGCAAATTCATGATGATCCTGTCATTTTGCAATCGCATTCTATTTATACATGTCCATGGACTAGGTACTACTTACCTTTGTTCTCCTCGAGCTGCCTCTTGGCAAGGCCGAGCTCGTCCTTGGACCCTTTAAGGTCCTGCTTTAGTGCGGCGACCTCCGCAGTTAGTGCGGCAGATGCCAGCAGCGAAGCCTGCATACACATATTGACATACTTATATTAGACTCCTGCGATATTGTTTGATCCTGTGTCCGGCTTTTCTTTGTGAACACCGAACAGAGCACCAGGGGCTATTGTGTATGCGGTAATATTTTTCCTATATTTTAAACACTTACCTCAAAGCTTGTTAGAAGGCTGGCACAGGCTTCAGTCAATCTGCTCTTGGCGGACTGAACCTTCTGGACCACCGCACTCATAATAGTACGGTGCTCCTCGTTGATGGAAGCGCTGCGAAGCGCTCCCAACAGATTGTCCGGCGCCTCTGGATGGACAGAGGTCACTGGCACAGGCGTCTTGCCCCTCTTGGAAGGAGGCCGTCTGCCCGAGTCCGGAACCACTGGAGGTTCCGGCGCGGTGTTCGGCTGAGGGCCGAACTTGGAGCCCTCAGGGGCCTTGTTCCCTCTGCTCCCGGAGTCCGGAAGGTTGCCTTGAGGTGCCTCCGGGACTGTCTCCCCTCAATGATAACCCACAAGTATAGGGGATCGCAACAGCTTTCGAGGGTAGAGTATTCAACCCAAATTTATTGATTCGACACAAGGGGAGCCAAAGAATAATCTCAAGTATTAGCAGTTGAGTTGTCAATTCAACCACACCTGGAAACTTAGTATCTGCAGCAAAGTGTTTAGTAGCAAAGTAATATGTGTTGGCGAACGTAGCAGAATTTTAAACTTTTCTACGCATCACCAAGATCAATCTATGGAGTCATCTAGCAATGAGGGAGAGGGGAGTGCATCTACATACCCTTGTAGATCGCGAGCGGAAGCGTTCAAGAGAACGGGGTTGATGGAGTCGTACTCTTCGTGATCCAAATCACCGATGACCTAGCGCCGAACGGACGGCACCTCCGCGTTCAACACATGTACGGTTGGGAAGATGTCTCCTCCAACTTGATCCAGCAAGGGGGAAGGAGAGGTTGACGGAGACCCAGCAGCACGACGGTGTGGTGGTGGAAGCAACGGCGATCTCGGCAGGGCTTCGCCAAGCTTAGCGAGAGGGAGAGGTGTCACGGGAGGGAGAGGGAGGCGCCAGGGGCTAGGGT
>NC_041388.1:2430366-2538073 GCF_002162155.2 Triticum dicoccoides | reverse complement strand
ATAGGACCCCTAGGGGGCGCCGGCCCTAGGAGATGGGATCTCCAAGGGGGGCGGCGGCCAAGGGGGGTGGCTTGCCCCCCAAGCCAAGTGGGGCGCCCCCACCCCTAGGGTTTAAACCCTAGGCACAGGGGGAGGCCCAACGGGGGCGCACCAGCCCACTAGGGGCTGGTTCCCTCCCACTTCAGCCCATGGGGACCTCCGGGATAGGTGGCCCCACCCGATGGACCCCCGGGACCCTTCCGGTGGTCCCGGTACAATACCGATTACCCCCGAAACTTTCCCGATGGCCGAAACTTGACTTCCTATATATAAATCTTCACCTCCGGACCATTCCGGAACTCCTCGTGACGTCCGGGATCTCATCCGAGACTCCAAACAACTTTCGGGTTACCGTATACTAATATCTCAACAACCCTAGCGTCACCGAACCTTAAGTGTGTAGACCCTACGGGTTCGGGAGACACGCAGACATGACCGAGACAACTCTCTGGTCAATAACCAACAGAGGGATCTGGATACCCATGTTGGCTCCCACATGCTCCTCAATGATCTCATTGGATGAACCACGATGTCGAGGATTCAATCAATCCCGTATACAATTCCCTTTGTCAATCGGTACGTTACTTGCCCGAGACCCGATCGTCGGTATCCCAATACCTCGTTCAATCTCGTTACCGGCAAGTCACTTTACTCGTACCGTAATGCATGATCCCGTGATCAACCACTTGGTCACACTGAGCTCATTATGATGATGCATTACCGAGTGGGCCCAGAGATACCTCTCCGTCATACGGAGTGACAAATCCCAGTCTCGATTCGTGCCAACCCAACAGACACTTTCGGAGATACCCGTAGTGCACCTTTATAGTCACCCAGTTACATTGTGACGTTTGGCACACCCAAAGCACTCCTACGGTATCCGGGAGTTGCACAATCTCATGGTCTAAGGAAATGATACTTGACATTCGAAAAAGCTCTAGCAAACGAACTACACGATCTTTGAGCTATGCTTAGGATTGGGTCTTGTCCATCACATCATTCTCCTAATGATGTGATCCCGTTATCAATGACATCTAATGTCCATAGTTAGGAAACCATGACTATCTTTTGATCAACGAGCTACTCAACTAGAGGCTCACTAGGGATGTGTTGTGGTCTATGTATTCACACATGTATTACGATTTCCGGATAACAGAATTATAGCATGAACAATAGAAAATTATCATGAACAAGGAAATATCCCGTGACCAACCCTTAGACACATTGAGCTCATTTTGATGATGTATTACCGAGTGGGCCCAGAGATAACTCTCCGTCATACGGAGTGACAAATCCCAGTCTTGATTCGTGCCAGCCCAACAGACACTTTCAGAGATACCCGTAGTGCACCTTTATAGTCACCCAGTTACGTTGTGATGTTTGGCACACCCAAAGTATTCCTACAGTATCCGGGAGTTGCACAATCTCATGATCTAAGGAATAGATACTTGACATTAGAAAAGCTTTAGCAGATGAAATACACGATCTTGCGCTATGCTTAGGATTGGGTCTTGTCCATCACATCATTCTCCTAATGATGTGATCCCGATATCAATGACATCCAATGTCCATGGTCAGGAAACTGTAACCATCTGTTGATCAACAAGCTAGTCAACTAGAGGCTCACTAGGTACATGTTATGGTCTATGTATTCACACATGTATTACGATTTCCGGATAACACAATTATAGCATGAACAATAGACAATTATCATGAACAAGGAAATATGATAATAACCATTTTATTATTGCCTCTAGGGCATATTTCCAACAGTCTCCCACTTGCACTAGAGTCAATAATCTAGTTACATTGTTATGAATCGAACACCCATAGAGTTCTGGTGTTGATCATGTTTTGCTCTAGGGAGAGGTTTAGTCAACGGATCTGCTACATTTAGGTCCATATGTACTTTACAAATATCTATGTCTCCATTTTGAACACTTCCACGAATGGAGTTGAAGTGACACTTGATATGCCTGGTATTCCTGTGAAACCTGGGCTCCTTGGCAAGGGCAATAGCTCCAGCGTTGTCAAAGAAGAGAGCCATCGGGCCCGACGCATTGGGAATGACTCCTAGGTCGGTAATGAACTCCTTCACCCAGATTGCTTCTTGTGCTGCCTCCGAGGCTGCCATGTACTCCGCTTCACATGTAGATCCCGCCACAACGCTTTGCTTGCAACTGCACCAGCTTACTGCCCCACCATTCAAAATATACACGTATCCGGTTTGTGACTTAGAGTCATCCAGATCTGTGTCGAAGCTAGCATCGACGTAACCCTTTACGACGAGCTCTTCGTCACCTCCATAAATGAGAAACATATCCTTAGTCCTCTTCAGGTACTTCAGGATATTCTTGACCGATGTCCAGTGTTCCATGCTGGGATTACTTTGGTACCTTCCTACCAAACTTACGGCAAGGTTTACATCAGGTCTGGTACACAGCATAGCATACATGATAGACCCTATGGCCGAGGCATAGGGGACGACACTCATCTTTTCTCTATCTTCTGCTGTGGTCGGGCATTGAGCCATGCTCAATCTCGTACCTTGCAATACAGGCAAGAACCCCTTCTTTGACTGATCCATATTGAACTTCTTCCATATCTTGTCAAGGTACGTACTCTGTGAAAGACCAATGAGGCGTCTCGATCTATCTCTATAGATCTTGATGCCTAATATGTAAGCAGCTTCTCCAAGATCCTTCATTGAAAAACACTTGTTCAAGTAGGCCTTTATGCTATCCAAGAATTCTATATCATTTCCCATCAACAGTATGTCATCCACATACAATATGAGAAATGCTACAGAGCTCCCACTCACTTTCTTGTAAATGCAGGCTTCTCCATAAGTCTGCGTAAACCCAAACGCTTTGATCATCTCATCAAAACGAATGTTCCAACTCCGAGATGCTTGCACCAGCCCATAGATCGAGCGTTGGAGCTTGCACACCTTGTCAGCATTCTTAGGATCGACAAAACCTTCCGGCTGCATCATATACAATTCTTCCTTAAGGAAACCATTAAGGAATGCCGTTTTGACGTCCATTTTCCATATCTCATAATCATAGAATGTGGAAATTGCTAACATGATTCGGACGGACTTCAGGTTCGCTACGGGTGAGAAAGTCTCATCGTAGTCAACCCCTTGAACTTGTCGATAACCCTTAGCGACAAGCTGAGCTTTATAGATGGTTACATTACCATCCGCGTCTGTCTTCTTCTTAAAGATCCATTTATTTTCTATGGATCGCCGATCATCGGGCAAGTCAGTCAAAGTCCATACTTCATTTTCATACATGGATCCTATTTCGGATTTCATGGCTTCCAGCCATTTGTCAGAATCTGGGCCCGCCATCGCTTCTTCATAGTTCGAAGGTTCACCGTTGTCTAACAACATGATTTCCAAGACAGGGTTGCCGTACCACTCTGGTGCGGAACGTGTCCTTGTGGACCTACGAAGTTCAGTAGAAACTTGATCTGAAGTTTCATGATCATCATCATTAACTTCCTCTCTAGTCCAGTTCAAGAGGTAATACTTCATCAAGTTCTACTTTCCTCCCTGAGGGAGTCCTGGATTAGGGGATGTCCGGATGGCCGGACTATACCTTCAGCCGGACTCCTAGACTATGAAGATACGAGATTGAAGACTTCGTCCCGTGTCTGGAAGGGACTTTCCTTGGCGTGGAAGGCAAGCTTGGCGATACGGATATGCAGATCTCCTACCATTGTAACCGACTTTGTGTAACCCTAACCCTTTCCGGTTTCTATATAAACCGGAGGGTTTTAGTCCGTAGGACAACATACGCAACAACAATCATACCATAGGCAAGCTTCTATGGTTTAGCCTCTCTGATCTCATGGTAGATCAACTCTTGTACTACCCATATCATCAATATTAATCAAGCAGGACGTAGGGTTTTACCTCCATCGAGAGGGCCCGAACCTGGGTAAAACTTCGTGTCCCTTGCCTCCTGTTACCATCCGGCCTAGACGCACAGTTCGGGACCCCCTACCCAAGATCCGCCGTTTTGACACCGACATTGGTGCTTTCATTGAGAGTTCCTCTGTGTCGTCGCTGTCAGGCTCGATGGCTCCTACGATCACCAATAACGATGCAGTCTAGGGTGAGACCTTCCTCCCCGAACAGATCTTCGTCTTCGGTGGCTTCGCACTACGGGCCAATTCACTTGGCCATCTGGAGCAGATCGAAAGCTATGCCCCTGGCCATCAGGTCAGATTTGGAAGTTTAAACTACACGGCTGACATCCACGGGGACTTGATCTTCGACGGATTCGAGCCACTGCCGAGCGCGCCGCACTGTCCCGACGAGCATGATCTAGCTCTGTCGCCGAACAGTACCCTGGAGGCCGCACCCACATCGGCTTCAACCCTTAATTCGGAGCCAACTGCGTCGATCGAGGACGGGCGATTGGACGCCGCCTCGGGGGCCGCGATCCGAACGGCGATTGAGCCAAACACCAGCCCCGCACTCCGCGAGACCCATGACTCCAGGGAGCCAGACTCCTCTCCGGACTCCGAACCCTCCGCGCCCCTGCCGATCGAATCCGATTGGGCGCCAATCATGGAGTTTACTGCCGCGGACATCTTTCAGCACTCGCCTTTCAGCGATATTCTGAAGACACTGGAGTCTCTCTCTTTATCAGGAGAGCCCTGGACAAACTACGGTATGCAAGGTTGGGGTGCGGACGATGAAGAAATTCAAAGCCCACCCACCACCCACTTTGTAGCCACTGTCGACGATTTAACCGACATGCTCGACTTCGACTCCGAAGACATCGATGGTATGGACGCCGATGAAGGAGACGATGAAGAACTAGTGCCTATCAGGCCCTGGAAAGCCACCTCGTCCTATGCCATATACATGGTGGACACCCCAAAAGAAGGAGATGGCGATGGAACAGCGAAGGATGACCCCTCCAAGAAACAGCCTAAGCGCCAGCGTCAGCGGCGCCGCTCAAAATCCCGCCAAAACAAATACGGTGATTCCAGCACGGGAGATAATAATACTCAGGAAAGTGCCGAAGAAAACCCCTCCAGCAAGATTTAGCACAGGAAGATGGAGAAACCAGCCCTCATGAGAGAGCGGCAGACAGAGAGGTCGAGGACGATAATTATATGCCTCCCTTCGAAGACGAGGCAAGCCTCGATGACGACGAATTTGTCGTGCTAGAGGATCCCGTCGAGCAAGAGCGTTTTCAACGCAGGCTTATGGCCACGCCAAGAAGCCTCAAGAAAAAACAGCAACAGCTTAGAGCTGATCAAGATTTGCTAGTCGACAGATGGACTGAAGTCCTTGCGGCCGAAGAGCATAAACTCGAACGCCCCTCCAAGAGCTACCCAAACCACAGGTTGCTACCCCGATTAGAGGAGGAAGCACTTAAACCTACATCACTTGCACTCGATACGGCCGATCGGCCACCTCGTGGCCGCGACAGAGAGGCCTCTCGGCCCTCCACTCAAGCCGCACCCCGTACCAAGGCACGGGAAAATGCGCCTGACTTGCGAGATATGTTGGAGGACAAGGCAAGGCAAACAAGATCGATCTACGGATCGCGTGGGCGCCCCACGACTCGAGACGGTAATCGTCATGCCGGCCACAAATTTGGCAGGGCCGAACACAGTAGACAAAGCTCATTGTAGCTACTACATGATATAGCCCAGTACAGAGGCGCCGCACACCCACTATGCTTCACAGACGAAATAATGGATCATCAAATCCCCAAGGGTTTCAAACCCGTAAATATCAAATCATATGATGGCACAACAGATCCTACGGTATGGATCGAGGATTATCTCCTTCATATCCACATGGCTCGCGGCGATGATTTCCACGCCATCAAATACCTCCCACTCAAGCTTAAAGGACCAGCTCGGCATTGGCTTAACAGCTTGCCAACAGATCAATCAGTTGTTGGGAGGACCTGGAAGCCACATTCCTTGACAATTTCCAGGGCACTTATGTGCGACCCCCAGACGCCGATGACCTAAGTCACGTAATTCAGCAGCCAGAGGAATCGGCCAGGCAATTCTGGACATGGTTCCTAACAAAGAAAAATCAAATAGTCGACTGTCCGGATGCTGAGGCCCTAGCAGTCTTCAAGCACAATATCCGCGACAAGTGACTTGCCCGGCACCTTGGACAGGAAAAGCCGAAGTCTATGGCAGCACTCACGACACTCATGACCCGCTTTTACGCGGGAGAAGACAGCTGGCTTGCTCGTAGCAACAATATGACCAAGAACCCTGGTAACTCGGATACCAGGGACAGTAGTGGCAGGTCGCGTCGTAACAAACAGAAGCGCCTCATTAACGGTGACAATGCTGAGGATACGGCAGTTAATGCCGGATTTAGAGGCTCTAAATCCGGTCAGCGGAAAAAGCCATTCAAAAGGAATCCTAGGGGCCCATCCAGTTTGGACCGAATACTCGACCACTTGTGCCAGATACATGGCACCCCCGAAAAGCCGGCCAATCACACCAACAGGGATTGTTGGGTGTTCAAGCAGGCATGCAAGTTAAATGCCGAAAATGAAGACAAGGGGCGGCATAGCGATGACGACGAGGAGCCCCGGCCGCCGAACAACAGTGGACAGAAGGGTTTTCCCCCACGAGTGTGGACGGTGAACATGATATACGCAACCCACATCCCCAAAAGGGAGCGGAAACGTGCGTTAAGGGACGTATACGCGGTAGAGCTAGTCGCCCCAAAGTTCAACCCATGGTCCTCCTACCCGATCACCTTTGATCGAAGGGACCAACCCACTAGCATCCGTCATGGCGGATTCGCCGCATTGGTTCTAGACCCAATTATTGACGGATTTCATCTCACTAGAGTCCTTATGGACGGCGGCAGCAGCCTGAACCTGCTTTACCAGGATACAGTGCGGAAAATGGGCATAGATCCCTCGAGGATTAAGCCCACCAAAACGACCTTTAAAGGCGTTATACCAGGTGTAGAGGCCAACTGTACAGGCTCAGTCACACTTGAAGTGGTCTTCGGATCTCCGGATAATTTCCGAAGCGAGGAGTTAATCTTCGACATAGTCCCATTCCGCAGTGGCTATCACGCACTGCTTGGGTGAACCGCATTCGCCAAGTTCAATGCGGTACCGCACTACGCATACCTTAAGCTCAAAATGCCAGGCCCTCGAGGAGTAATTACGGTCAACGGAAACACCGAACACTCCCTCTGAATGGAGGAGCACACAGCAGCCCTTGCAGTAGAAGTACAAAGCAGCCTCTCCAGGCAGTTCTCCAGTCCGGCCATTAAATGACCGGACACCGTCAAGCGCGCCCGGAGTAACCTACAACAAGACCGCCTGGCACGATCCGAGCAGGCATAGCAATGCAGCCCCAACCCCAGCCCTCGCAAAAAGGCGACGCCAGTGCTTCGCATACATAACTACGCTCTAGAAATACCATGGGTACAGGGGGGCACCATCACGGCACGCCCGAAACACGGCTTAAGCCGCACCAGGGGCTGCCGGTTTTTTAATTTTCTCTTACTTTCAGGACTCCATTCTTCGGAAGGCCTGTTCGGCAGTTCAATTGCCGCACAAACGATGCAAGAACCTGGGAAGCAGACAAGCCATGCCGCATTAAGGAACTCCCAGGTGGTCTCTATCATGAGCAGTATACCTGTTTCGCATACCATTCTGCAGCCTGCCCCTGGAACGGACATGTTAAATAGTCCAACCTTTTGCTTATCGCATTTTTTGTATCGTTCTGCTTTTATCGCAGCCCTTTTTAATAAACAATGCATAGCTTTAGTCTATTTTCGCATTACTCTTTTTTTATATATGTTCCTTAATTAACGACATGTTTCACCCGTACACTTAGGTACGGCCAAAATACGCCAGGGGCTTTAGTACCCCTCAATATGGTGTGAGAAGTCCGAACATTTTAACAACTGCGGCACCCCGAACTTATAGCATTATATGCGGCTCCGAATCATGTCTTGGGTCAATAGTTGGGTTTTCCTGGCTCCTATGTTTTGGTGCCTTACGTTCCACTATATCGGCTAAGGTAGCACTAGGAGAACCACTACGATTGTGCCCCAGTTGAGCTGGGTCAAGCACCTCAGTGGAGAAAGCTAAAACTGACTGTCATGATGAAGCGAGAGCTGGTCGTTGTTCGAGAGGTTTTTCGAGTCCCTAAAGACTTATGTTGCTTAGAGCGAGGAGCCGGATCTGTCCGGCCAAGGCGTGGATAGCGCCCCGAACTCGGTCTTCCGGATACCAGGGGCTTCGCCGAAATTTAAAATTATAGAATTCTATGGCTAAGTGAGAGTGTTCACGCATTATAGTCTGATTGCCTTGTTCGTTGGGCTGAGTGCCTCCCTCGAAGGACCCAAACATGGGAAAAAGAGTGCTCAGGTTTATCCCCGAACACCCCAGCACTAGTGGCACGGGGGCAGAAGCCGACGACTTGCCATCTCTCAGAATTGATAAATAGCCGCACAGAAGGTAATATTTTAAATTCCAACAGCATTGCTTAGCGCATATGAACAAGTTTTCAGCGCACAGGACAAAACGAGCAAGTTGCACTCAAAAATTACATCCCTAGAACATTCATCCGCCACAAGGCAGGCACCCTTCAGAACATCCGTATAATAATTCTCGGTCTTGCGATGCTCTTTCCCCGGCGGTGGCCCGTCCTTCACAAGCTTCTCAGCATCCAGCTTGCCCCAGTGCAGCTTAGCACGGGCAAGGGCCCTACCGGCACCTTCAATGCAGACGGAGCGCTTGATGACTTCGAGCCTTAGACAGGCCTCCACCAGCCGCCGCACCAGCCCGAAATAGCTCCCAAGCAGAGCCTCTCCAGGCCACAGCCGAACTATGGGGCCCTTCATGGCATGTTTGGCTGCCTTGTGGAGCTCGACTAGTTGCTTCAGCTGGTCGCTCAGGGGCACGGGGTGTCCGGCCTCAGCATATTGAGACCAGAACACCTTCTCTGTCGAGCTGCCCTCCTCGGCTCAATAGAATGCGGTGGCATCGGACACACTCCGGGGAAGATCTGCGAACGCTCCTGGACAGCTCCGGATTCGGGTAAGTAACAAGTTACTCACGTTTATGTGTTTGCTTTGCATAAAGAATGCCTTACCCGCCGCTATCTTCTTCACCTCATCCAACTCCTGGAGGGTCTTCTAGGATACGGCCTTGGCAGACTTGGCATTTTCAATAGCCACCGCGAGCTCGGACGCTCGCGTCTTTGAGTCAAGCTCCAAACTCTCATGTTTTTCCATGAGAGCCTGGAGCTCTTGCCGCACCTTGCCAACCTCGGCCTCATACTTCTCCCGCTCGGTGCGCTCCGTGGCGCCCTCTTCTCGGCCTCGACCAGCGCTCGCTTAAGGGTCGCTACCTCAGACGTGGCCCCTACAATAGCCACGATGATCCTGTCATTTTTTGCAATTGCACTTTATATATATATATATATATATATATATATATATATATATTTAAAACAAGGTATTTCTTACCTTCCTTCTCCTCGAGCTGCTTCTTGGCATGCCCGAGCTCTTGCTCGGACTGCTCGAGGTTCTGCTTTAGCGTGTCCACTTTCGCAGTCAGTACGGCGGACGCCAGCAGAGAAGCCTGCATACGCATATTGACTCCTTTTTGGTAGACTCCTGCGAATTTCATTTTGATCCTCTATTCGGCTTTTCTTCCCGAACGTCAAACAGAGCATCAGGGGCTACTGTCTATGCGGTAATATTATTTACACATTTTTACTTACCTCAAAGCCTGTTAAAAGGCTAGTACAAGCTTCAGTCAGTCCGCTCTTGGCGGACTGAACCTTCTGGACCACTGCACTCATAATGGTGTGGTGCCCCTCGTCGATGGAGGCGCCTTTGAGCACCTCCAACAGATTGTCCGGCGCCTCCGGTTGGATGGGGGTCCCCGGCACGGTGGGCTTGCTCCTCTTGGAAGGAGGTCGCCCGCCGGACTCCGGAACCTTTGAAGGTTCCGGAGCGGTGTCTGGCCTAGAGCCGGACTTGGAGCCCTGGGGGGTTTTATCCCCTTCACTCCTGGAGTCCGGGAGGTCGCCTTGCGGTGCCTCCAGGACCACCTCCTCCCGGCTTCGAACCTGTTGAGACAACACTTCGGCGTCGTCAATAGGGCGAGGGAGGAAGCCGTCAGAAGCGAATTCACATCCGACGAGTCCAGTGAACCGCTCAACGATGCATCGAGCCAGTCTTTGGGTGGGCTGCATAATCATATCTGACATAAGGGAAAGC
Organism: Triticum dicoccoides; assembly: GCF_002162155.2. NCBI lineage: Eukaryota > Viridiplantae > Streptophyta > Magnoliopsida > Poales > Poaceae > Triticum > Triticum dicoccoides. Next base: position 2,527,776 of record NC_041388.1, on the reverse strand, counting down.
TGTGCAATAAAGGAATACTATGAATTACTCTGGTATCCTGATACTTACGATTTCGCTAGGGGCTTGGCCTTGAGCGGCCACTCTTCTCCGCTGTCGTCGGCATCGGTGGAGTAGTCCGGGGGAAGGGTTCTCCCCTTCTTGGACCCTCCGGCCTCCCCAGAGAGGGTGGCCTTCCTTTTCTTCTCTCCTCCCGCTAGAGGGGGAGAGGTATCTTCTTCTTCCTCCTCGTCTTCACGGGAGGAATGCGCCTCGGAACCGTCGGATGATGGATCTGACACCTCCTGGCGCCGGGCACTCTTTCGAGTCCCCGTGGCCTTCTTCGTGGCCTTCTTCTCCGGCACCACATAGGGTGCCGGGACCAGCAGCTTCGCCAAGCGGGCATCGACTGGGTCTTCGGGCAAGGGAGCCGGACAGTCGATCTATCCGGACTTCGCCTTCCAACTCTGTCAAAGGTAAGGGAGTTTAGATCCCACATTGAGTTAAACTATGGAAAACTAATACCCTGTAAAAGGTACAAACAACTTACCGCGCTAGCGTGACGCTGGGCGCTAAATCCGCGATCCTCTGTGGCAGATGCGGGAGCCTCGGCGCCCTTGAAAAGCACCTTCCAGGCATCTTCATATGTCGTGTCGAAGAGCCTGCTCAGAGTTCGATGCTGCACCGGGTTGAACTCCCACAGATTGAAGGCCCGTTGTCGACACGGGAGGATCAGGCGGATGAGCATAACCTGGACTACATTGACAAGCTTGAGCTGCTTGTCCACCAGGGTTTGCATGCATGTTTGCAGTCTAGTCACCTCTCCTTTATTGCCCCACGACAGGCCCGTCTCTTTCTAGGACGTGAGCCGCGTTGGGGATCCGGACCGGAACTCGGGGGCTGCGACCCACTCGGGGTCGCACGACTCGGTGATGTAAAACCACCCCGATTGCCACCCCTTCAGGGTCTCCACAAAGGAGCCCTCGAGCCATAAGACATTGGGCATCTTGCCCACCATGGCGCCTCCGCACTCCTCCTGGTTGCCGCGCACCACCTTTGGCTTGACATTGAAAGTCTTGAGCCAAAGGCCGAAATGGGGGCGGATGCAGAGGAAAGCCTCGCACACGACGATAAACGCCGAGATGTTGAGGATGAAGTTTGGGGCCAGATCATGGAAATCCAGGCCGTAGTAGAACATGAGTCCCCGGACAAATGGGTGGATCAGAAAGCCCAGTCCATGGAGGAAGTGGGGAAGGAACACTACCCTCTCATGGGGCCTTGGGGTGGGGAGGAGCTGCCCCTTTTCGGGAAGCCGGTACGCGATGTCGTTAGACAGGTATCCGGCCTTCCTCAGTTTTTTGATGTGTCCCTCCGTGACGGAGGAGACCATCCACTTGCCTCCCGCTCCGGACATGGCTGGAGAAGGTTGAGGTGGGGAGTGCGGACTTGGGCGCTGGAGCTCGAGTGCGCGAGAATGGATAAGCAAGGGAGGAAGAAGGCGTAGGTGAAAAGGTGGATCCTTATCCCCTTATATGGGTGGACGCAACTACGTGTCCCCGCCGGCCTGGTAAAACTCACTTATCTCCTAGCGCCGTAATCAATGGCGCGGTTGGGTTACCCACGCCCATATTGATGAGAATCCCGGAATAAGGGGACATGATCTCTGCTTTAACAAGACGTGCCAAGGAAACCGCCTCGCATGACGCACTGAGGTGGGATAATAAAACGACTCGGATAAAGGCTTGGCTGTGGTGTGTCACACTACGGAATACGTCAGCAGATTAGATTTGTGTAAATATTATTCTCTCTATGGCAATATGTGGAAACTTATTTTGCAGAGCCGGACACTATCTTTGTGTTCAAAATCTTCTATTAAGTACTTGGAGGAGAAACCCGCCTTGCAATGCCGAAGACAATCTGTGCGCCGGACTCATCGTCGTCACATGCAATCAGGGGCTACTGAGGGAGTCCTGGATTAGGGGGTGTCCGGATGGCCAGACTATACCTTCGGCCAGACTCCTGGACTATGAAGATACAAGATTGAAGACTTCGTCCCGTGTCCGGAAGGGACTTTCCTTGGCGTGGAAGGCAAGCTTGGCGATATGGATATGTAGATCTCCTACCATTGTATCCGACTCTGTGTAACCCTAGCCCTCTCCGGTGTCTATATAAACCGGGGAGTTTTAGTCCGTAGGACAACATACGCAACAACAATCATACCATAGCCTAGCTTCTAGGGTTTAGCCTCTCCGATCTCGTGGTAGATCAACTCTTGTACTACCCATATCATCAATATTAATCAAGTAGGACGTAGGGTTTTACCTCCATCGAGAGGGCCCGAACCTGGGTAAAACTTCGTGTCCCTTGCCTCCTGTTACCATCCGGCCTAGATGCACAGTTCGGGACCCCCTACCTGAGATCCGCCGGTTTTGACACCGACATTCCCACTTACTTCTTTCGAGAGAAACTCTTTCTCTAGAAAGGATCGATTCTTGGCAACAAAGATCTTGCCTTCGGATCTGAGGTAGAAGGTATACCCAATAGTTTCTTTAGGGTATCCTATGAAGTCGCATTTTTCCGACTTTGGTTCGAGCTTTTCAGGTTGAAGTTTCTTGACATAAGCATCGCATCCCCAAACTTTTAGAAACGATAGCTTAGGTTTCTTCCCAAACCATAATTCATACGGTGTCGTCTCAACGGATTTTGACGAAGCCCTATTTAAAGTGAATGCGGCAGTCTCTAAAGCATAGCCCCAAAATGACAGCGGTAGATCGGTAAGAGACATCATAGATCGCACCATATCCAATAGAGTGCGACTACGACGTTCGGACACACCATTACGCTGAGGTGTTCCAAGCGGCGTGAGTTGTGAAACTATTCCACATTTCCTTAAGTGTGTGCCAAATTCATGACTCAAGTATTCTCCCCCATGATCTGATCGCAAGAACTTGATTTTTCTGTCACGTTGATTCTCAACCTCACTCTGAAATTCCTTGAACTTTTCAAAGGTCTCAGACATGTGTTTCATTAAGTAGATATACCCATATCTACTCAAGTCATCAGTGAGGGTGAGAACATAACGATAGCCCCGCGAGCCTCAACACTCATTGGACCGCACACATCAGTATGTATGATTTCCAATAAGTTGGTTTCTCGCTCCATTGTTCCTGAGAACGGAGTCTTGGTCATTTTACCCATGAGGCATGGTTCGCACGTGTCAAATGATTCGTAATCAAGAGACTCCAAAAGTCCATCTGCATGGAGCTTCTTCATGCGTTTGACACCTATGTGACCAAGGCGGCAGTGCCACAAGTATGTGGGACTATCATTATCAACCTTACATCTTTTGGTATTCACACTATGAATATGTGTAACATTACGCTCGAGATTCATTAGGAATAAACCATTCACCAGCGGGGCATGACCATAAAACATATCTCTCATATAAATAGAACAACCATTATTCTCGGATTTAAATGAGTAGCCATCTCGAATTAAACGAGATCATGATACAAGGTTCATGCTCAAAGCTGGCACTAAATAACAATTATTGAGGTTTAAAACTAATCCCGTAGGTAAATGTAGAGGTAGCGTGCTGACGGCAATCACATCGACCTTGGAACCATTCCCGACGCGCATCGTCACCTCGTCCTTCGCCAGTCTCCGCTTATTCCGCAGCTCCTGCTTTGAGTTATAAATGTGAGCAACCGCACCAGTATAAAATACCCAGGAGCTACTACGAGTACTGGTAAGGTACACATCAATTACATGTATATCACATATACCTTTAGTGTTCTCGGCCTTCTTGTCCACTAAGTAATTGGGGCAGTTCCGCTTCCAGTGACCACTTCCCTTGCAATAAAAACACTCAGTCTCGGGCTTGGGTCCATTCTTTAGCTTCTTTCCGGCAGCTTGCTTACCGGGCGCGGCAACCCCCTTGCCGTCCTTCTTGAAGTTCTGCTTACCCTTGCCTTTCTTAAACTTAGTGGTTTTATTAACCATCAACACTTGATGTTCCTTTTTGATCTCCACCTCCACTGATTTCAGCATTGAATATACCTCAGGAATGGTCTTTTCCATCCCCTGCATATTGAAGTTCATCACAAAGCTCTTGTAGCTTGGTGGAAGCGACTGAAGGATACTATCAATGACCGCGTCATCCGGGAGATTAACTCCCAGCTGAGTCAAGCGGTTATGCAACCCAGACATTTTGAGTATGTGCTCACTGACAGAACTATTTTCCTCCATCTTACAACTGAAGAACTTGTCGGAGACTTCATATCTCTCGACCCGGGCATGAGCTTGGAAAACCATTTTCAGCTCTTCGAACATCTCATATGCTCTGTGTTGCTCAAAACGCTTTTGGAGCCCCGATTCTAAGTTGTAAAGCATGCCGCACTGAACGAGGGAGTAATCATCAGCACGTGACTGCCAAGCGTTCATAACGTCTTGGTTCTCTGGGATGGGTGCGTCACCTAGCGGTGCTTCTAGGACATAATCTTTCTTGGCGGCTATGAGGATGATCCTCAGGTTCCGGACCCAGTCCGTATAGTTGCTGCCATCATCTTTCAGCTTGGTTTTCTCTAGGAACGCGTTGAAGTTGAGGACGACGTGGGCCATTTGATCTACAAGAGATATTGTAAAGATTTTAGACTAAGTTCATGATAATTAAGTTCATCTAATCAAATTATTCAATGAACTCCCACTCAGATAGACATCCCTCTAGTCATCTAAGTGAAACATGATCCGAGTCAACTAGGCCGTGTCTGATCATCACGTGAGACGGACTAGTCAACATCGGTGAACATCTTCATGTTGATCGTATCTTCTATACGACTCATGCTCGACCTTTCGGTCTTCCATGTTCCGAGGCCATGTCTGTACATGCTAGGCTCGTCAAGTCAACCTAAGTGTATTGCGTGTGTAAATCTGGCTTACACCCTTTGTATTCGAACGTTAGAATCTATCACACCCGATCATCACGTGGTGCTTCGAAACAACGAACCATCGCAACGGTGCACGGTTAGGGGGAACACTTTCTTGAAATTATTACGAGGGATCATCTTATTTAAGCTACCGTCATTCTAAGCAAATAAGATGTAAAACATGATAAACATCACATGCAATCAACTAGTGACATGATATGGCCAATATCATTTGCTCCTTTTGATCTCCATCTTCGGGGCTCCATGATCATCGTTGTCACCGGCATGACACCATGATCTCCATCATCGTGTCTTCTTGAAGTTGTCTCGTCATCTATTACTTCTACTACTATGGCTAACGCTTTGGCAATAAAGTAAAGTAATTACATGACGTTTATGTTGACACGCAGGTCATAAATAAATTAAGACAACTCCTATGGCTCCTGCCGGTTGTCATACTCATCGACATGCAAGTCGTGATTCCTATTACAAGAACATGATCAATCTCATACATCACATATATCATTCATCACATCCTTTTGGCCATATCACATCACACGGCACATGCTGCAAAAACAAGTTAGACGTCCTCTAATTGTTGTTGCAAGTTTTTACGTGGCTGCTATAGGTTTCTAGCAAGAACGTTTCTTACCTATGCCAAAACCACAACATGATATGCCAATTTCTATTTACCCTTCATAAGGACCCTTTTCATCGAATCCGATCCGACTAAAGTGGGAGAGACAAACACCCGCTAGCCACCTTATGTAACTAGTGCATGTCAGTCGGTGGAACCAGTCTCATGTAAGTGTACGTGTAAGGTCGGTCCGGGCCGCTTCATCCCACGATGCCGCCGAATCAAGATAAGACTAGTAACGGCAAGTAAATTGACAATATCAACGCCCACAACTGCTTTGTGTTCTACTCGTGCATAGAAACTACGCATAGACCTAGCTCATGATGCCACTGTTGGGGAACGTAGCAGAATTTTAAAATTTTCTACGCATCACCAAGAACAATCTATGGAGTAATCTAGCAACGAGGGAGAGGGGAGTGCATCTACATACCCTTGTAGATCGCGAGCGGAAGCGTTCAAGAGAACGGGGTTGATGGAGTCGTACTCATCGTGATCCAAATCACCGATGACCTAGCGCCGAACGGATGGCACCTCTGCGTTCAACACACATACGGTTGGGAAGACGTCTCCTCCAACTTGATCCAGCAAGGGGGAAGGAGAGGTTGATGGAGATCCAGCAGCACGACGGCGTGGTGGTGGAAGCAACGGCGATCTCGGCAGGGCTTCGCCAAGCTTAGCGAGAGGGAGAGGGAGGCGCCAGGGGCTAGGGTGCGGCTGCCCTCCCTCCCCCCACTATATATAGGACCCCTAGGAGGGGCGCCAACCCTAGGAGATGGGATCTCCAAGGGGGCGGCGGCTAAGGGGGGTGGCCTGCCCCCCAAGCCAAGTGGGGCGCCCCCCACCCCTAGGGTTTCCAACCCTAGGCGCAGGGGGAGGCCCAAGGGGGGCGCACCAGCCCACTAGGGGCTGGTTCCCCTCCCACTTCAGCCCATGGGGCCCTCCAGGATAGGTGGCCCCACCCGGTGCACCCCCGGGACCCTTCCGGTGGTCCCGGTACAATACCGATTACCCCCAAAACATTCCCGATGGCCGAAACTTGACTTCCTATATATAAATCTTCACCTCCGGACCATTCCGGAACTCCTCGTCACGCCCGGGATCTCATCCAGGACTCCGAACAACTTTTGGGTTACCGTATACTAATATTTCAACAACCCTAGCGTCACCGAACCTTAAGTGTGTAGACCCTACGGGTTCGGGAGACACGCAGACATGACCGAGATGACTCTCTGGTCAATAACCAACAGTGGGATCTAGATACCCATGTTGGCTCCCACATGCTCCTCGATGATCTCATCGGATGAACCACGATGTCGAGGATTCAATCAATCCCGTATACAATTCCCTTTGTCAATCGGTACATTACTTGCCCGAGACCCGGTCGTCGGTATCCCAGTACCTCGTTCAATCTCGTTACCGGCAAGTCACTTTACTCGTACCATAATGCATGATCCCGTGATCAACCACTTGGTCACATTGAGCTCATTATGATGATGCATTACCGAGTGGGCCCAGAGATACCTCTCCGTCATACAGAGTGACAAATCCGAGTCTCGATTCGTGCCAACCCAACAGACACTTTCGGAGATACCCGTAGTGCACCTTTATAGTCACCCAGTTATGTTGTGACGTTTGGCACACCGGCCTAAAGCACTCCTACGGTATCCAGGAGTTGCACAATCTCATGGTCTAAGGAAATGATACTTGACATTTGGAAAAGCTCTAGCAAACGAACTACATGATCTTTGAGCTATGCTTAGGATTGGGTCTTGTCCATCACATCATTCTCCTAATGATGTGATCCCGTTACAAATGACATCTAATGTCCATAGTCAGGAAACCATGAATATCTTTTGATCAACGAGAAAGTCAACTAGAGGCTCACTAGGGACGTGTTGTGGTCTATGTATTCACACATGTATTACGATTTCCGGATAACAGAATTATAGCATGAACAATAGACAATTATCATGAACAAGGAAATATAATAATAACCATTTTATTATTGCCTCTAGGGCATATTTCCAACAATATGATAGTGGTGGTAGCGGCAACAAAAGTAAAGACAACAAAAGTAGTGTTTTTGGTATTTTGTAGTGATTGTAACAGTAGCAGCGGGAAAGTAAATAAGCGTAAACCAGTATATGGAAAACTCGTAGGCACCGGATCAGTGATGGATAATTATGCCGGATGCGGTTCATCATGTAACAGTCATAACATAGGGTGACACAGAACTAGCTCCAATTCATTAATGTAATGTAGGCATGTATTCCGTATACAGTCATACGTGCTTATGGAAAAGAACTTGCATGACATCTTTTGTCCTACCCTCCCATGGTAGCGGGGTCCTATTGGAAACTAAGGGATATTAAGGCCTCCTTTTAATAGAGAACCAGAACAAAGCATTAGCACATAGTGAATACATGAACTCCTCAAACTATGGTCATCACCGGGTGTGGTCCCGATTATTGTCACTTCGGGGTTGCCGGATCATAACACATAGTAGGTGACTATAGACTTGCAAGATAGGATCAAGAACTCACATATATTCATGAAAACATAATAGGTTCAGATCTGAAATCATGGCACTCGGGCCCTAGTGACAAGCATTAAGCATAGCAAAGTCATAGCAACATCAATCTCAGAACATAATGGATCCTAGGGATCAAACCCTAACAAAACTAACTCGATTACATGATAAATCTCATCCAACCCATCACCGTCCAGCAAGCCTACGATGGAATTACTCACGCACGGCGGTGAGCATCATGAAATTGGTGATGGAGGATGGTTGATGATGACGACGGCGACGAATCCCCCTCTCCGGAGCCCCGAACGGACTCCAGATCAGCCCTCCCGAGAGGTTTTAGGGCTTGGCGGCGGCTCCGTATCGTAAAACGCGATGATTTCTTCTCTCTGATTTTTTCTCTCCGAAAGCAAATATATAGAGTTGGAGTTGGAGTCGGAGGGTTTCCAGGGGGCCCACGAGGTAGGGGGCGCGCCCTAGGGGGGCGCCCCCCACCCTCGTGAGAAGGGTGTGGGCCCCCTGGTCTTCATCTTTTGCGAGGATTTTCTATTTTTTTCTAAGATGTTCCGTGGAGTTTCAGGTCATTCCGAGAATATTTGTTTTCTGCACATAAAATAACACCATGGCAATTCTGCTGAAAACAGCGTCAGTCCGGGTTAGTTCCATTCAAATCATACAAGTTAGAGTCCAAAACAAGGGCAAAAGTGTTTGCAAAAGTAAATACGACGAAGACGTATCAACTCCCCCAAGCTTAAACCCTTGCTTGTCCTCAAGCAAATCAGTTGGCAAACTGAAAGAAAGAAAGAAAAACTTTTACAAACTCTGTTTGCTCTTCTTGTTGTAACTATGTCAAGCCAGCATTCAAGTTTTTAGCATAGATCATAACTAACCACATTTGCAATAATTCTCAGGTCCCATAATTACTCATATCAATAACATGATCAACTAGCAAACATAATAATAAATCTCAGATGAGAACACTTTCTCAAAACAATCATAATATGATATAACAAAATGGTATCTCGCTAGCCCTTTCTGAGACCATAAAACATAAATGCAGAGCACCTTTAAAGATCAAGGACTGACTAGATATTGTAATTCATGGTAAAAGAGATCCAATCATAGTCATACGTAATATAAATTAACAGTGATGAATGCAAATGACGGTTGTGCTCTCCAGCTAGTGCTTTTTAATAAGTGGGTGATGACTCAGCATAAAAATAAATGGATAGGCCCTTCGCAGAGGGAAGCAGGGATTTGTAGAGGTGCCAGAGCTCGGTTTTGAAATATAGATAAATTGTATTTTGAGTGGTATACTTTCGTTGTCAACGTAACAACTAAGAGATGGCGATATCTTCCATGCTAAACACATTATAGGTGGTTCCCAAACAGAATGGTAAAGTTTATACTCCCCCTCCACCAACAAGCATCAATCCATGGCCTGCTCGAAACAAGGAGTGCCTCCAACATACATCAGGTCCCAGGGGAGTTTTGTTTGCAATTAATTTTGATTTAGTTTGCATAAAGCATGGGACTGGTCATCCCGGTGACCAGCCATTTTCTCGTGAGTGAGGAGCAGAGTCCGCTCCTCTTGAGAATAACCCGCCTAACACGGAAGATAAGGACAGCCTTTGTTGATACATGAGCTATTCGAGCATACAAAACAGAATGTTTATTTGAAGGTTTAGAGTTTGGCACATACAAATTTACTTGGAACGGCAGGTAGATAACGCATATAGGAAGGTATGGTGGACTCATCTGGAATAACTTTGGGGTTTAAGGGATTGGATGCACAAGCAGTATTCCCGCTTAGTACAAGTGAAGGCTAGCAAAAGACTAGGAAGCAACCAACTAGAGAGCGACAATAGCCATGTACATGCATTAAAATTAATAAACATTGGATGCAAGCATGAGTAGGATATAATCCACCATGAACCTAAATATCGTGAAGGCTATGTTGATTTTGTTTCAACTACATGCGTGAACATGTGCCAAGTCAAGTCACTTAAATCATTCAAAGGAGGATACCACCCCATCATACCACATCATAATCATCTCAATAGCATGTTGGCACACAAGGTAAACTATTATAACTCATAGCTAATCAAGCATGGCACAAGCAACTATGATCTCTAATTGTCATTGTAAACATGTTTATTCATAATAAGCTGAATCAAGAACGAGGGACTCATCATATTTACAAAAACAAAAGAGGTCGAGTTCATACCATCTTTTCTCATCTCAGTCAGTCCATCATATATCATCATAATTGCCTTTCACTTGCACGACCGAACAGTGTGAATAATAATAAGAGTGCACGTGCATTGGACTAAGCTGGAATCTACGAGCATTCAATAAATAGGAGAAGACAAGGCAATATGGGCTCTTGGTTAAATCAACAATAATGCATATAAGACCCACTTCAACAATTTAATTATGGTCTTCTCCTACTGACCCCTACTACGTCTTGAGCTTGTGTTGGTTTTCCCCGAAGAGGAAGGGAGGATGCAGCAGAGTAGCATAAGTATTTCCCTCAGTTTTTGAGAACCAAGGTATCAATCCAGTAGGAGCCCACGCTCAAGTCCCTCATACCTGCACAAAGCGATAGCTACTCGCAACCAACGCGATTAGGGGTTGTCAAGCCCTTCACGGTCACTTACGAGAGTGAGATCGGATAGATATAATATTTTTGGTATTTTTGGTATAAAGATGCAAAGTAAAAGGTAAAAGCAAAATAAAAAGCAAAGCAAGATTAAAGTAATGGAGATTGATATGATGAGAATAGACCCGGGGGCCATAGGTTTCACTAGTGGCTTCTCTCAAGAGCATAAGTATTCTACGGTGGGTGAACAAATTACTGTTGAGCAATTGACAGAATTGAGAATAGTTATGAGAATATCTAGGCATGATCATGTATATAGGCATCACGTCCGTGACAAGTAGATCGAAACGATTCTGCATCTACTACTATTACTCCACTCATCGACCGCTATCCAGCATGCATCTAGAGTATTGAGTTAAAAATAGAGTAACGCCTTAAGCAAGATGACATGATGTAGAGAGATAAATTCATGCAATATGAAATAAACCCCATCTTGTTATCCTCGATGGCAACGATACAATACGTGCCTTGCTGCCCCTTCTGTCACTGGGTAAGGACACTGCAAGATCGAACCCAAAGCTAAGCACTTCTCCCATGGCAAGAACTACCAATCTAGTTGGCCAAACCAAACGGATAATTCGAAGAGACTTGCAAAGATAACCAATCATACATATAAGAATTCAGAGAAGATTCAAATATTATTCATAGATAGACTTGATCATAAACCCACAATTCATCGGTCTCAACAAACACACCGCAAAAAGGAAGATTACATCGAATAGATCTCCACAAGAGAGGGGGAGAACTTTGTATTGAGATTCAAAGAGAGAGAAGAAGCCATCTAGCTACTAACTATGGACCCCGAAGGTCTGAGGTAAACTACTCACACTTCATCGGAGAGGCTATGATGATGTAGAAGCCCTTCGTGATGAGGGCCCTCTTCCGGTGGAGCTCCAGAATAGGCCCCAAGATGGGATCTCATGGATACAGAAAGTTGCGGCGGTGGAATTAGGTTTTTGGCTCCTGTTCTGATCGTTTGGGGGTACGTGTGTATATATAGGAGGAAGAAGTACGCCGGAGGAGCAACGAGGGGCCCACGAGGCAAGGGGGCGCGCCCTAGGAGGGGGCGCACCCCCCACCCTCGTGACCGCCTCTTTTTTTCCTTGGAGCAAGGTCCAAGTCTCCTGGATCACGTTCGGTGAGAAAATCACGTTCCCGAAGATTTTATTCCGTTTGGACTCCGTTTGATATTCTGTTTATCCGAAACACTGAAATAGGCAAAAAACAGCAATTCTGGGCTGGGCCTCCAGTTAATAGGTTAGTCCCAAAAATAATATAAAAGTGGAAAATAAAGCCCAATATAGTCAAAAACAGTAGATAATATAGCATGGAGCAATCAAAAATTATAGATACATTGGAGACATATCAACCCCCAAAGAAAAGAAAAGAAATAAAACTATTTACACGGGAAAGCTCCCAACAAGCAAAAGAAGAACGGGAAATAATTTTGGGTTTTATTTTTAATTATTACTACTACAGCAGAAAAATAAACTACTACTAATTTTTTTTGTTTTTCTTAAGGTTTAACAAACACACAAGAAGAAAGCAGGAAAAACAAAATAAACTAGCATGGATATTACACTGAAAAAGTATGAGCACCGACATCTAGCAATGAGTGTGTGTGAGCATAAATGTAATGTCGGTGAGAAATACGTACTCCCCCAAGCTTAGGCTTTTGGCCTAAGTTGGTCTATGGCCACGGCTGGCCTGGCGGATATCCATAATAATAGTTGTTGGGGTCGTACTGTGATGAGGAGGAATAGTTGGGATCATACTGATGTGCAGCGGTTATCGCCTGCTGAGCTGCAGCGTGAAGTCAAGCTGCCTCCGCTCTCCTCTCGTACTCTTCGGCCTCCTCTCTGGTAATAACATATCTTCCTTTTGTCTGTGAATCAAAGAAGGCGGGAGCAGGGAGAGTAATACGGAAAACACGTTGTTTATTAAAAATTAAATGATATAAGAGAGGTGATTCAGGCCTCTCGACAAACTGTTGCGAAGCCATAGAGTCATAATCTAAATATGCAGCAGGCAACTCCATATCACCCACACGAATGTCTATCTCAAGAAAATGAGCTAAGCGGGTTGCATAAATTCCTCCAAAGAAATCTCCATTATGTCTATTATGATGCAACCTAACACAGCACTCCTAAGAATGCTAAGATCAGGGACACACATGTGACATGCTTCATCCTTAGCATTTATGCATCTACCGATGAAGAGAGCAAAATAACGTATGGCAGGTGAGGGAGTCCTGGATTAGGGGGTGTCCGGATGGCCGGACTATACCTTCGACCGGACTCCTGGACTATGAAGATACAAGATTGAAGACTTCGTCCCGTGTCCGGAAGGGACTTTCCTTGGCATGGAAGGCAAGCTTGGCGACACGGATATGTAGATCTCCTACCATTGTAACCGACTCTGTGTAACCCTAGCCCTCTCCGGTGTCTATATAAACCGGGGAGTTTTAGTCCGTAGGACGAACAACAATCATACCATAGGCTAGCTTCTAGGGTTTTAGTTCGTAGGACAACATGCAATCATACCATAGGCTAGCTTCTAGGGTTTAGCCTCTTCGATCTCGTGGTAGATCAACTCTTGTACTACTCATATTATCAAGAATAATCAAGCAGGACGTAGGGTTTTACCTCCATCAAGAGGGCCCGAACCTGGGTAAAACTTCGTGTCCCCTGCCTCCTGTTACCATCCGACCTAGACGCACAGTTCAGGACCCCCTACCCGAGATCCGCCGGTTTTGACACCGACATTGGTGCTTTCATTGTAAGTTCCTCTGTGTCGTAGCTTTTAGGCTCGATGGCTTCTCCGATCATAAACAGTGATGCGATCCAGGGTGAGACTTTTCTCCACGGACAGATCTTTGTACTCGGCGGCTTTGCACTGCGGGCCAATTCTCTTGGTCATCTGGAGCAGATCAAAAGCTACGCCCCTGGCCATTAGGTCAGATTTAGAAGTTTGAACTACATGGCCGACATCCGTGGAGACTTGATCTTCGACGGATTCAAGCCACAGCCGAGCGCGCCGCACTGTCACGATGGGCATGATTTAGCTCTGCCGCCGAACAGTGCCCTGGAGGCCGCACCTGTGTCCGCTCCGACCCCTAGCTCGGAGCCGATCACAACAACCGAGGATGGGTGGTTAGATACCGCCTCGAGGGCTGCAATTTCTACGGCGATCGAGCCGAACACCAGCCCTGTTCTCTGCGAAGCCCGTGACTCCAAGGAGCCGAACTCCTCTCCAGACTCCGAGCCCTCCGCACCGCGATCGATCGAACCCGATTGGGCGCCGATCATGGAGTTCACCGCCGCGGACATCTTTCAGCACTCTTCCTTCGGTGATATTCTGAAGTCACTAAAGTCTTTCTCTTTGTCAGGAGAGCCCTGGCCGGACTATGGTCGGCAAGGTTGGGATGCGGATGATGAAGAAATTCAAAGCCCACGCACCACCCACTTCGTAGCCACTGTCGATGATTTAATCGACATGCTCGACTTCGACTCCGAAGACATCGACGGTATGGACGCCGATGCAGGAGACGATCAAGAACCAGCACCTATAGGGCACTGGAAAGCCACCTCGTCATATGATATATACATGGTGGACACCCCAAAAGAAGGCAATGGCGATGGAACAGCGGAGGATAACCCCTCCAAGAAGCAGCCTAAGCGCTGGCGTCGGCGACGCCGCTCTAAATCCCGCCAAAACAAAAATGGTGATTCCGGCACGGGGGATAATAACACCACAGTCAGTGCCGAAGACAACCACCTCCAACAAGATTCAGCACAGGAGGCTAGAGAAGCCAGCCCTCATGAGAGAGCGACAGACAGAGAGGTCGAGGACGATAATTACATGCCTCCCTCCGAAGACGAGGCAAGCCTCGACGACGACGAATTTGTCGTGCCGGAGGATCCCGTCAAACAAGAGCGTTTCAAACGCAGGCTTATGGCCACGGCTAGCAGCCTCAAGAAAAAACAGCAACAGCTTAGAGCTGATCAAGATTTGCTAGCCGACAGATGGACTAAAGTCCTTGCGACCGAAGAGTATGAACTCGAACGCCCCTCCAAGAGCTACCCAAAGCGCAGGTTGCTACCCCAATTAGAGAAGGAAGCACTTAAACCTACATCACCAGCGCATGATGCGGTCGACCGGCCACCCCGTGGCCGTGACAGAGAGGCCTCTCGGCCCTCCACTCAAGTCAAACCCCGGTGCCGCTCCGAAAATACCAAGGCATGGGAAAATGCGCCAGACCTGCGAGATATATTGGAGGACAAGGCAAGGCAAACAAGATCGATCTACGGATCATGTGGGCGCCGAACGGCATGAGACGGTACTCGTCACGTCGGATATAGTAAATCCGGCCGGGCCGAACACAGTAGACAAAGCTTGTTTGAGCTGCGTCGTGATATAGCCCAGTACAGAGGCGCCGCACACCCACTATGATTCACAGATGAAGTAATGGATCATCAAATCCCCGAGGGTTTCAAACCCGTGAACATCGAATCATATGATGGCACAACAGATCCTGCGGTATGGATCGAGGACTATCTCCTTCATATCCACATGGCCCGCGGTGATGACTTACACGCCATCAAATACCTTCCACTCAAGCTTAAAGGACCAGCTCGGCATTGGCTTAAAGCTTGCCAGCAAAATCAATTGGTTGTTGGGAGGACCTGGAAGCCGCATTCCTTAACAATTTCCAGGGCACTTATGGACCACCAGACGCCGCTGACCTAAGCCACATAATTCAGCAGCCATAGGAATCGGCCAGACAATTCTGGACACAGTTCCTAACCAAGCAAAATCAAATCGTCGACTGTCCGGACGCAGAGGCCCTAGCAGCCTTCAAGCATAACATCCGCGACGAGTGGCTTGCACGGCACCTAGGACAGGAAAAGCCGAAATCTATGGCATCCCTCACGACACTTATGACCCACTTTTGCGCGGGAGAAGACAGCTGGCTAGCTCGCAGCAATAACATGACCAAGAGCCCTGGTAATTCAGATACCAAGGACAGCAGTGGCAGGTCGCGTCGCAACAAGGAAAAGCGCCGCGTTAATGGCGACAATGCTAAGGACACGGCAGTTAATGCCGGATTCAGAGGCTCTAAACCCGGTCATCGGAAGAAGCCATTCAAAAGAAATAATCCGGGCCCGTCCAGTTTGGACCGAATACTCGACCGCTCATGCCAGATACATGGCACCCCCGAAAAACCAGCCAATCACACCAACAGGGATTGTTGGGTGTTCAAGCAGGCAGGCAAGTTAAATGCCGAAAGCAGAGACAAGGGGCTGCATAGCGATGACGAGGAGGAGCCCCGGCCGCCGAAAAATAGTGGACAGAAAGGTTTTCCCCCACAAGTGCGGACGGTGAACATGATATACGCAACCCACGTCCCCAAGAGGGAGCGGAAGTGTGTGCTAAGGGACGTATACGCGATGGAGCCAGTCGCCCCAAAGTTCAACCCATGGTCTTCCTGCCCGATCACTTTTGATCGAAGGGACCACCCCACTAGCATCCGTCATGGCGGATTCGCCGCATTGGTTCTAGACCCAATTATTGACGAATTTCACCTCACTAGAGTCCTTATGGACGGGGGCAGTAGCCTGAACCTGCTTTATCACGATATAGTGCGGAAAATGGGCATCGATCCCTCGAGGATTAAACCCACCAGAATGACCTTTAAAGGCTTCATACCAGGTGTAGAAGCCAACTGTACAGGCTCAGTTACACTTGAAGTGGTCTTCGGATCTCCGGATAATTTCCGAAGCGAGGAGTTAATCTTCGACATAGTCCCGTTCCGAAGTGGCTATCACGCACTGCTCGGGCCAACCACATTTACCAAGTTCAATGCAGTGCCGCACTATGCATACCTCAAGCTCAAGATGTCAGGCCCTCGAGGCGTCATCACGGCCAATGGAAACACCGAACGCTCTCTCCGAATGGAGGAGCATACGGCGGCTATCGCAGCGGAAGTACAAAGCAGCCTCTCAAGGCAATTCTCCAGTCCGGCCATTAAACGTCCGGACACTGTCAAGCGCGCCCGGAATAACCTACAACAAGACCGCTTCGCATGTTTCGAGCAAGCGTAGCAATGCAGCCCCAACCCCAGCCCTCGCGAACTTGCGGAACCAATGCCGCGCGTACATAACTACACTCTGGAAATACCATGGGCACAGGGGGAGGGGCACCATCACGGCAAGCCCGAAACGCGGCTTAAACCGCACTAGGGGCTACCGGTTTCTTAAATTTTCTCTTATTTTCAGGACTTCATTCTTCGGAAGGCTTGTTCGGCAATACAATTGCCGCACAAACGATACAACCAGGGAAGCAGAAAGCTGCGCCACACTACGGAACTCTAAGGTGGTCTCTATAACGAGCAGTATACCTGTTTCACATAACATTCCACAGCTCGCCCCTGGAAAGGACATATTGGATAGTCCCATCTTTTGCTTATCGCACTATTTGTATCGTTCTGCTTTGATCGCAGCTTTTTTAAATAAACAATGCATAGCTTACGTCTATTACCGCATTACCTCTTTTTTATGAATATATGTTCATTAATGACATATTGCACCCGTACACTTTGGTACGGCCAATACGCCAGGGGCTTAAGTACCCCACAACATGGTGTGAGAAGTCCGAACACTTTCACAAGTGCGGCACCCCGAACTTATAGCATTATATGCATCAGCTCCAAATAATGTCTTGGGTCAATAGTTGGGTTTGCCCGGCTCCTATGTTTTGGTGCCTTACATTCCGCTATATCAGCTAAGGTAGCACTAGGAGAAACACTGCGATTGTGCCCCAGTTGAACTGGGCCGAGCACCTCAGTGGAGAAAGCTAAAACTGACTGTCATGATGAGGCGAGAGCTGGTCGCTGTTCGAGAGGTCTTTCGAGTCCCTAAAGACTTATGTCGCTTAGGGCGAGGAGCCGGCTCTGTCCGGCGAAGGCGTGGATAGCGCCCCGAACTCGGTCTTCCAAATACCAGGGGCTTCGCCGAAATTTAAAATTATAGAATTCTATGGCTAAGTGAGAGTGTTCAAGCATTATAGTCCGATTGCCTTGTTCGTTGTGTTGAGTGCCTCCCTCGAAGGACCCAAGAATGGGAAAAAGAGCGCTCATGTTTATCCTGAACACCCCAGCACTCGTGGCATGGGGGCAGAAGCCGACGACTCGCCATCACTCAAATTTGATAAACGGCCGCACAGAAGGTAATATTTTAAATTCAAAAGCATTGCTTAGCGCATATGAACAAGTTTTCAGCGTACAGGATCAGAAATGCGAGTTTACTCAAAAATTACATCTTTGGAGCATTCATCCGCTATCAGGCGGGCACCCTTCAGGACGCCCTCATAATACGCTTCCGGGACGCGATGCTCCTTTCCCGGCGGCGGCCCGTCCTTCACCAGCTTCTCTGCATCCATCTTGCCCCAGTGCACTTTAGCACGGGCAAGCGCCCTACGGGCACCTTCGATGCAGACGGAGCGCTTGATTACTTCAAGCTGTGGACAGGCATCCACCAGCCACCTCACTAGCCCGAAGTAGCTCCCAGGCAGAGCCTCTCCAGGCCACAGCCGAACTATGAGGCCCTTTACGGCCTGCTCGGCAACCTTGTGGAGCTCGACCATCTGCTTCAGCTGGTCGCTCAAAGGCACCAGGTGTCCGGCCTCAGCATACTGAGACCAGAACACCTTCTCCGTCGAGCTCCCCTCCTCGGCTCGGTAGTAGGCAGCGGCATCAGATGCACTGCGGGGCAAATCTGCGAATGCTCCTGGAGAGCTCCGGACTCGGGTAAGTAACAAATAATTCACTTTCACATGCTTGCTTTGCATAATGAATGCCTTACCTGCCGCTATCTTCTTCATCGCGTCAATTTCTTTGAGGGCTTTCTGGGCTTCGGCCTTGGCAGACTTCGCGCTTTTGAGGGATGCCGCAAGCTCAGACGCTTGCGTCTTTGAGTCAAGCTCCAAACTCTCGTGTTTTTTCACGAGAGCCTGGAGCTCTTTATGCACCTCCTCCACCCACGCCTCCTGCTTCTCTCTCTCTGTGCGCTCTGTGGCCGCCCTGTTTTTGGCCTCGGACAGCGCTTGCTTAAGGGTTGCCACCTCGGCCGTAGCCCCTATAATAGCACGTTGATCCTGTCATTTTTTGCAACCACATCGTCTCTATATAATTGCGCAAGGTATTACTTACCTTCCTTCTCCTCGAGATGCCTCTTGGCATGGCCGAGCTCGTTCTCGAACCGCACGTGGTTCTGCTTCAGCGTATCCACCTTCACAGTCAGTGCGGCGGAGGCCAGCAGCGAAGCCTGCATACGCATATTGACTTGGTTATGTTAGACTCCTGCGATTATTAGATCCTCTATTTGGCTTTTCTTTCCGAACGCCGAACAGAGCATCAGGGGCTACTATCTATGTGGTAATATTTTTACATATTCTTTACCTACCTCAAAGCCTGTTAGAAGGCTGACACAGGCTTCAGTTAGTCCGCTCTTGGCGGACTGAACCTTCTGGATCACCGCACTCATAATAGTGCGGTGCTCCTCGTCGATGGAGGCACCGTTAAGCGTCTCCAGCAAATTGTCCGGTGCCTCCGGTTGGACGGAGGTCACCGGCTCGGTAGGCTCGCTCCTCTTGGAAGGAGGCCGCCTACTGGAGTCCGGAACCATTAAAGGTTCCGGCGCGGTGTCCGGCTCAAGGCCGGACTCGGAGCCCTTGGGGGTTTTATCCCCTTCGCGCCTGGAGTCCGGGAGGTCGCCTTGCGGCGCCTCCAGGACCACCTCCTCCTGGCTTGGAACCTGTTGGGACAGCACCTCGGCGTCGTCCGTAGGGTGGGGGGAGGTAGCCATCGGAAGCGAATTCACATCCGATGAATCCAGGGAACCGCTTGACGACACATCGAGCCGGTCTTTGGGTGGACTGCATAAACATGTTCGACATAAGGGAAAGATGTGCAATGGAAGAATACTATGAATCACTCTGGTACCCGGACACTTACGATCTCGCCAGGGGCTTGGACCTGTGCGGCCACTCCTCTTCAACGTCGTCGGCGTTGGTGGAGCCGTCCGGAGGAAGGGTTTTCCCGTTCTTGGCCCCTTCAGCCTCCCCAGTTGGGGCGGCCTTCCTTTTCTTCTCTCCCCCCGCTAGAGGGGGAGAAGTCTCTTCTTCCTCCTCCTCGTCTTCACGGGAGGGGTGTGTCTTGGAGTCGTCGGATGATGAATCTGACACCCCCAGGCGTCGGGCACTCTTCCGAGTCCCCATGGCCTTCTTCTTGGCCTTCTTCTCTGGCACCACATAGGGTGCCGAAACCAGCAGATTCGCCAAGCGAGCGTCCACTGGGCCTTCGGGCAAAGGAGCTGGACAGTTGATCTGTCCGGACGTCTCCTGCCAATCCTGTCAAAGGTAAGGGAGCTTAAGATCCCGCGTGGAGTAAAACTATGAAAAACTAATACCCTGTAAAAGGTAAATACAGCTTACCGCACGAGCGCGGCGCTGCGTGCTGAATCCGTGATCCTCGGTAGCGGATGCGGGGGCCTCGGCGCCCTTGAAAAGCACCTTCCAGGCATCTTCGTACGTTGTGTCGAAGAGCCTGCTTAGAGTTCGGTGTCGCGCCGGGTCGAACTCCCACAGGTTGAAAGCCCGTTGTTGACACGGGAGGATCCGGCGGATGAGCATAACCTGGACTATGTTGACAAGTTTGAGCTTCTTGTCCACCAGGGTTTGGACGCATGTTTGGAGTCCGGTCAACTCTCCTTCTTTGCCCCACGACAGGTCCGTCTCTTTCCAGGAGGTGAGCCGCGTAGGGGGTCCGGATCAGAACTCGGGGGCTGCGACCCATTCAGGGTCGCGCGGCTCGGTGATGTAAAACCACCCCGATTGCCACCCCTTTAGGGACTCCATGAAGGAGCCCTCGGGCCATAGGGCATTGGGCATCTTGCCCACCATGGAGCCCCCGCACTCCGCCTGAGTGTCGCGCACCACCTTCGACTTGACATTGAAAGTCTTGAGCCATAGGCCGAAATGGGGGCGGATGCAGAAGAAAGCCTCGCACATGACAATAAACGTCGAGATGTTGAGGACAAAATTCGGGGCCAGATCGTGGAAATCCAGGCCATAGTAGAACATGAGCCCCCGGACAAATGGGTGGAGAGGGAAGCCCAGTCCGTGGAGGAAATGGGGGAGGAACACCACCCTCTCATGGGGCCTAGGGGTGGGGATGAGCTGCCCCTCTTCAGGAAGCCGGTGCGCAATGTCTCTAGACAAGTATCCGGCCTTCCTCGGTCTTTTGATGTGTCCCTCCGTGACGGAGGAGGCCATCCACTTGCCTCCCGCTCCGGACATGGCTGGAGAAGGTTGAGGTGGGGTGTGCGGACTTGGGCGCTGGAGCTCGAGTGCGCGGAAATGGATAGGCGAAGGAGGAAGAAGGCGTGGATGAAAAGGTGGATCCTTATCCCCTTATATGGGCGGACGTGACTATGCGTCCCCACCAGCCTGGTAAAACTCGCTTATCTCCCAAGCGCCATAGTCAATGGCGCGGTTGGGTTACCCACACCCGTATTGATAAGAATCCCGGAATAATGGGACATGATCTCTGCTTTAACAAGACGTGCCAAGGAAGCCTCCTCGCTAAACGCGCTGAGGTGGGACAATAAAACTATTCGAATAAAGACTTGGTCGTGGTGTGATGTCACGCTACGGAATATGTCAGCAGATTAGATTTGTGTAAATATTATTCTCTCTATGGCAATATGTGGAAACTTATTTTGCAGAGCCGGACACTACCTTTGTGTTCAAAACCTTCTATGAAGTACTTGGAGGAGGAACCTGCCTTGCAATGTCGAAGACAATCTGCGCGTCGGACTCGTCGTCATTGAAGCCTGGTTCAGGGGCTACTGAGGGAGTCCTGGATTAGGGGGTGTCAGGATGGCCGGACTATACATTCGGCCGGACTCCTAGACTATGAAGATACAAGATTGAAGACTTCTTCGCGTGTCCGGAAGGGACTTTCCTTGGCGTGGAAGGCAAGCTTGGCGATACGGATATGTAGAACTCCTACCATTGTAACCGACTCTGTGTAACCCTAGCCCTCTCCGGTGTCTATAAACACCGGGGAGTTTTAGTCCATAGGACGAACAACAATCATACCATAGGCTAGCTTCTAGGGTTTAGCCTCTCTGATCTCGTGGTAGATCTACTCTTGTACTACCCATATCATCAATATTAATCAATCAGGATGTAGGGTTTTACCTCCATCAAGAGGGCCCAAACCTGGGTAAAACTTCGTGTCCCCTGCCTCCTGTTACCATCCGACCTAGACGCACAGTTCGGGACCCCCTACCCGAGATCCGCCGGTTTTGACACCGACACTCCTCTTGGAAGGAGGCCGCCTACTGGAGTCCGGAACCATTGAAGGTTCCGGCGCGGTGTTCGGCTCAAGGCCGGACTCGGAGCCCTTGGGGGTTTTATCCCCTTCGCGCCTGGAGTCCAGGAGGTCGCCTTGCGGCGCCTCCAGGACCACCTCCTCCTGGCTTGGAACCTGTTGGGACAGCACCTCGGCGTCGTCCGTAGGGTGGGGGGAGGTAGCCGTCAGAAGAGAATTCACATCTGATGAATCCAGGGAACCGCTTGACGACACGTCGAGCCGGTCTTTGGGTGGACTGCATAAACATGTTCGACATAAGGGAAAGATGTGCAATGGAAGAATACTATAAATCACTCTGGTACCCGGACACTTACGATCTCGCCAGGGGCTTGGCCCTGTGCGGCCAATCCTCTTCGCCGTCGTCGGCGTTGGTGGAGCCGTCCGGAGGAAGGAGTTTCCCCTTCTTGGACCCTTCGGCCTCCCCAGTTGGGGCGGCCTTCCTTTTCTTCTCTCCCCCCACTGGAGGGGGAGAGGTCTCTTCTTCCTCCTCCTCGTCTTCGCGGGAGTAGTGTGCCTTGGAGTCGTCGGATGGTGAATCCGATACCTCCTAGCGCCGGGCACTCTTTTGAGTCCCCGTGGCCTTCTTCTTGGCCTTCTTCTCTGGCACCACGTAAGTTGCCGAAACCAGCAGCTTCGCCAAGCGAGCGTCCGCTGGGCCTTCGGGCAAAGGAGCCAGACAGTTGATCTGTCTGGACGTCTCCTGCCAATCCTGTCAAAGGTAAGGGAACTTAGATCCCGCATGGAGTCAAACTATGAAAAACTAATACCCTGTAAAAGGTGAAAACAGCTTACCGCACGAGCGTGACGCTGCATGCTGAATCCGCGATCCTCGGTAGCGGATGCGGGGGCCTCGGCGCCCTTGAAAGGCACCTTCCAGGCATCTTCGTACGTCGTGTCGAAGAGCCTGCTCAGAGTTCGGTGCCGCACCGGGTCGAACTCCCACAGGTTGAAAGCCCATTGTTGACACGGGAGGATCCGACGGATGAGCATAACCTGGACTACGTTGACAAGTTTGAGATTCCTGTCCACCAGGGTTTCGACACATGTTTGGAGTCCGGTCAGCTCTCCTTTTTTACCCCACGACAGGCCCGTCTCTTTCCAGGAGGCGAGCCGCGTAGGGGGTCCGGATCGGAACTCGGGGGCTGCGACCCATTCAGGGTCGCGCGGCTCGGTGATGTAAAACCACCCCGACTGCTACCCCTTTAGGGACTCCACGAAGGAGACCTCGAACCATAGGACATTGGGCATCTTGCCCACCATGGCGCCTCTGCACTCCGTTGGGTGCCGTGCACCACCTTCGGCTTGACATTGAAAGTCTTGAGCCATAGGCCGAAATGGGGGCGGATGCGGAAGAAAGCCTCGCACACGACAATAAACGCCGAGATGTTGAGGACAAAATTCGGGGCCAGATCGTGGAAATCCAGGCCATAGTAGAACATGAGCCCCCGGACAAATGGGTGGAGAGGGAAGCCCAGTCCGTGGAGGAAATGGGGGAGGAACACCACCCTCTCATGGGGCCTAGGGGTGGGATGAGCTGCCCCTCTTCAGGAATCCGGTGCGCAATGTCTCTAGACAAGTATCCGGCCTTCCTTGGTCTTTTGATGTGTCCCTCCGTGACGGAGGAGGCCATCCACTTGCCTCCCGCTCCGGACATGGCTGGAGAAGGTTGAGGTGGGGTGTGCGGACTTGGGCGCTGGAGCTCGAGTGCACGGAAATGGATAGGCGAAGGAGGAAGAAGGCGTGGATGAAAAGGTGGATCCTTATCCCCTTATATGGGCGGACGTGACTATGCGTCCCCACCAGCCTGGTAAAACTCGCTTATCTCCCAAGCGCCATAGTCAATGGCGCGGTTGGGTTACCCACACCCGTATTGATAAGAATCTCGGAATAATGGGACATGATCTCTGCTTTAACAAGACGTGCCAAGGAAGCCTCCTCGCTAAACGCGCTGAGGTGGGACAATAAAACTATTCGAATAAAGACTTGGTCGTGGTGTGATGTCACGCTACGGAATATGTCAGCAGAGTAGATTTGTGTAAATATTATTCTCTCTATGGCAATATGTGGAAACTTATTTTGCAGAGCCGGACACTACCTTTGTGTTCAAAACCTTCTATGAAGTACTTGGAGGAGGAACCTGCCTTGCAATGTCGAAGACAATCTGGGCGTCGGACTCGTCGTCATTGAAGCCTGGTTCAGGGGCTACTGAGGGAGTCCTGGATTAGGGGGTGTCAGGATGGCCGGACTATACATTCGGCCGGACTCCTAGACTATGAAGATACAAGATTGAAGACTTCTTCGCGTGTCCGGAAGGGACTTTCCTTGGCGTGGAAGGCAAGCTTGGCGATACGGATATGTAGATCTCCTACCATTGTAACCGACTCTGTGTAACCCTAGCCCTCTCCGGTGTCTATAAACACCGGGGAGTTTTAGTCCGTAGGACAAACAACAATCATACCATAGGCTAGCTTCTAGGGTTTAGCCTCTCTGATCTCGTGGTAGATCTACTCTTGTACTACCCATATCATCAATATTAATCAAGCAGGACGTAGGGTTTTACCTCCATCAAGAGGGCCCGAACCTGGGTAAAACTTCGTGTCCCCTGCCTCCTGTTACCATCCGACCTAGACGCACAGTTCGGGACCCCCTACCCGAGATCCGCCGGTTTTGACACCGACACTCCTCTTGGAAGGAGGCCGCCTACTGGAGTCCGGAACCATTGAAGGTTCCGGCGCGGTGTTCGGCTCAAGGCCGGACTCGGAGCCCTTGGGGGTTTTATCCCCTTCGCGCCTGGAGTCCAGGAGGTCGCCTTGCGGTGCCTCTAGGACCACCTCCTCCTGGCTTGGAACCTGTTGGGACAGCACCTCGGCGTCGTCCGTAGGGTGGGGGGAGGTAGCCGTCAGAAGAGAATTCACATCTGATGAATCCAGGGAACCGCTTGACGACACGTCGAGCCGGTCTTTGGGTGGACTGCATAAACATGTTCGACATAAGGGAAAGATGTGCAATGGAAGAATACTATAAATCACTCTGGTACCCGGACACTTACGATCTCGCCAGGGGCTTGGCCCTGTGCGACCAATCCTCTTCGCCGTCGTCGGCGTTGGTGGAGCCGTCCGGAGGAAGGATTTTCCCCTTCTTGGACCCTTCGGCCTCCCCAGTTGGGGCGGCCCTCCTTTTCTTCTCTCCCCCCGCTGGAGGGGGAGAGGTCTCTTCTTCCTCCTCCTCGTCTTCGCGGGAGTAGTGTGCCTTGGAGTTGTCGGATGGTGAATCTGATACCTCCTGGCGCCGGGCACTCTTTTGAGTCCCCGTGGCCTTCTTCTTGGCCTTCTTCTCTGGCACCACGTAAGTTGCCGAAACCAGCAGCTTCGCCAGGCGAGCGTCCGCTGGGCCTTCGGGCAAAGGAGCCGGACAGTTGATCTGTCCGGACGTCTCCTGCCAATCCTGTCAAAGGTAAGGGAACTTAGATCCCGCATGGAGTCAAACTATGAAAAACTAATACCCTGTAAAAGGTGAAAACATCTTACCGCACGAGCGTGACGCTGCATGCTGAATCCGCGATCCTCGGTAGCGAATGCGGGGGCCTCGGCGCCCTTGAAAAGCACCTTCCAGGCATCTTCGTACGTCGTGTCGAAGAGCCTGCTCAGAGTTCGGTGCCGCGCCGGGTCGAACTCCCACAGGTTGAAAGCCCATTGTTGACACGGGAGGATCCGACGGATGAGCATAACCTGGACTACGTTGACAAGTTTGAGATTCCTGTCCACCAGGGTTTGGACACATGTTTGGAGTCCGGTCAGCTCTCCTTTTTTACCCCACGACAGGCCCGTCTCTTTCCAGGAGGCGGGCCGCGTAGGGGGTCCGGATCGGAACTCGGGGGCTGCGACCCATTCAGGGTCGCGCGGCTCGGTGATGTAAAACCACCCTGACTGCTACCCCTTTAGGGACTCCACGAAGGAGACCTCGAACCATAGGACATTGGGCATCTTGCCCACCATGGCGCCTCTGCACTCCGTTGGGTGCCGTGCACCACCTTCGGCTTGACATTGAAAGTCTTGAGCCATAGGCCGAAATGGGGGCGGATGCGGAAGAAAGCCTCGCACACGACAATAAACGCCGAGATGTTGAGGACAAAATTCAGGGCCAGATCGTGGAAATCCAGGCCATAGTAGAACATGAGCCCCCGGACAAATGGGTGGAGAGGGAAGCCCAGTCCATGGAGGAAATGGGGGAGGAACACCACCCTCTCATGGGGCCTAGGGGTGGGGATGAGCTGCCCCTCTTCAGGAAGCCGGTGCGCAATGTCTCTAGACAAGTATCCGGCCTTCCTCGATCTTTTGATGTGTCCCTCCGTGACGGAGGAGGCCATCCACTTGCCTCCCGCTCCGGACATGGCTGGAGAAGGTTGAGGTGGGGTGTGCGGACTTGGGCGCTGGAGCTCGAGTGCGCGGAAATGGATAGGGGAAGGAGGAAGAAGGCGTGGATGAAAAGGTGGATCCTTATCCCCTTATATGGGCGGACGTGACTATGCGTCCCCGCCAGCCTGGTAAAACTCGCTTATCTCCCAAGCGCCATAGTCAATGGTGCGGTTGGGTTACCCACACCCGTATTGATAAGAATCCCGGAATAATGGGACATGATCTCTGCTTTAACAAGACGTGCCAAGGAAGCCTCCTCGCTAAACGCGCTGAGGTGGGACAATAAAACTATTCGAATAAAGACTTGGTCGTGGTGTGATGTCACGCTACAGAATACGTCAGCAGATTAGATTTGTGTAAATGTTATTCTCTCTATGGCAATATGTGGAAACTTATTTTGCAGAGCCAGAAACTACCCTTGTGTTCAAAATCTTCTATGAAGTACTTGGAGGAGGAACCTGCCTTGCAATGCCGAAGACAATCTGCGCGCCGGACTTGTCGTCATTGAAGCCTGGTTCAGGGGCTACTGAGGGAGTCCTGGATTAGGGGGTGTCCGGATGGCCGAACTATACCTTCGGCCGGACTCCTGGACTATGAAGATACAAGATTGAAGACTTCGTCCCGTGTCCGGAAGGGACTTTCCTTGGCGTGGAAGGCAAGCTTGGCGATACGGATATGTAGATCTCCTACCATTGTAACCGACTCTGTGTAACCCTAGCCCTCTCCGGTGTCTATAAACACCGGGGAGTTTTAGTCCGTAGGACGAACAACAATCATACCATAGGCTAGCTTCTAGGGTTTAGCCTCTCTGATCTCGTGGTAGATCTACTCTTGTACTACCCATATCATCAATATTAATCAAGCAGGACGTAGGGTTTTACCTCCATCAAGAGGGCACAAACCTGGGTAAAACTTCGTGTCCCCTGCCTCCTGTTACCATCTGACCTAGACGCACAGTTCGGGACCCCCTACCCGAGATCCGCCGGTTTTGACACCAACAGCAGGAAAGTGAATGCTCCCTATGGTATCTTGCGTTATATCTCTAGATTCCCCCACAGTTATACTAGCAAGAACGTTTCTAAATTCAGATTTAGGGGGGATCCCTAACACTACCCCATGATGGAAGTTTGCAAGCAGAAGTGAAATCCTCTAAGTCCATGGTATAAGATTTGTCATAAAGATCAAACATGACTGAAGGAGAATTACGCGAAGATGAATACTCAAACCTCCTCACAAATGAACTTGTGAGATCATGATACTGGGGGCATTTGTTAGCCTCAAAATTCTCAAGACCGGCATT
This sequence comes from Triticum dicoccoides, assembly GCF_002162155.2. Classification (NCBI taxonomy): domain Eukaryota; kingdom Viridiplantae; phylum Streptophyta; class Magnoliopsida; order Poales; family Poaceae; genus Triticum; species Triticum dicoccoides. The sequence continues at coordinate 2,499,897 of NC_041388.1, read as the reverse complement.
GCGCAAATATGCTTTGAATTCTTCTTTAATTCCCGCACGGTCCATCAAATTTTCCGACGGCCATTCACAAGGACGTACTGGAGCGTCTCTTGGTGGATCCTCGTCAGCATCGCGCATAGCAATCCTGGGTCCTTGCTTCTTAGAGGAACCACCTTGGAACATCTTCCTAAGCATATTTTTTTTCTCTGAAAAATTCTGAAATTTTTAGTAACTTCAAACAAAAGTGAACCAACTTCAATAAAACTGATAGCAACTACTCCTACAAGTGCCTAGAGCCTAAATCAAGCATTAGAACTACTTGGAACTATATAAATTTGACATGCAAGCTTAAGAACATGGTCACCTATGCAGCAAAAATTTGCAAAGAATAAAGCACTAGAACAAAAACTAATTGGACCAATGGAGGAGTCACATACCAAGCAACAATCTCCCCAAGCAGTTTTGCGAGAGGTGCTTTGAGCAAGGAGATCGAAAATCATAGCAAAAGTGGCAGGAACTCGTGCTTGAGTTGGTTTTTCGGGTTTGTGTGAGACAGAGGAAGAAGATGGGTGATGGGATAAGTGGAGGAGGGCCACCATGGGCCCACGAGGCAGGGGGCGCGCACACCACCCTCGTGGCCAGGTGGCAGCTCCTCCCGTGGTAATTTTTGCACTAAAAATCCTCAAATATTCCTGAAAAAATCATATTAAATTGGCATGGCATTCTGAGGACTTTTATTTTCGGGATATTTTTATATTGCACGGATAAGTCAGGAAACAGACAGAAAAATAATATTTTTACTTTATTTCTACTAATTAACAGAAAGTATAGAGAGGGAACAGAAGTTTGTGCTTCTAGTTTCATCCATCTCATGGTCATCGAAAAGAATCCATTAACAAGGTTGATCAAGTCTTGTTAACAAACTCATTCCAGTAATCATGAAACCGGAGAAATTTCGAATAACACTAAGTTACCTCAACGGGGATATGCACATCCCCAATAATAAGAATTATCATATTTCTTCGTGACAGTAGGAAGAGGAAATTCAAAACCTCCAAATATAATCGATGGAATTTTTCCAATAGAGTTGATACTATGAACTTGAGGTTGTTTCCTTGGAAAGTGTACCGTATGCTCATTACCATTAACATGAAAAGTGACATTCCCTTTGTTGCAATCAATAATAGCCCCTGCAGTATTAAGAAAAGGTCTTCCAAGAATAATAGACAAACTATCATCCTCGGGAATATCAAGTATAACAAAGTCCGTTAAAATGGTAACGTTTGCAACCACAACAGGCACATCCTCACAAATACCGACAGGTACAGCAGTTGATTTATCAGCCATTTGCAAAGATATTTTGGTAGGTGTCAGCTTATTCAAGTCAAGTCTACGATATAAAGAGAGAGGCATAACACTAACACCGGCTCCAAGATCACATAAAGCAGTTTTAATATAATTTCTTTTAATGGAGCAAGGTATAGTAGGTACTCCGGGGTCTCCGAGTTTCTTTGCTATTCCACCCTTAAAAGTATAATTAGCAAGCATGGTGGAAATTTCAGCTTCCGGTATCTTTCTTTTATTAGTAATGATATCCTTCATATATTTAGCATAAGGATTTGTTTTGAGCACATCAGTTAATCTCATACGCAAAAAGATAGGCCTAATCATTTCAGCAAAGCACTCAAAATCCTCATCATCCTTTTTCTTGGATGGTTTCGGAGGAAAAGGCATGGGTTTCTAAACCCAAGGTTCCCTTTCTTTACCATGTTTCCTAGCAACAAAGTCTCTTTTATCATAATGTTGATTCTTTGATTGTGGGTTATCAAGATCAACAGCAGGTTCAATTTCTTAATCATTATCATTACTAGGTTAAGCATCATCATGAACATCATCATTAATATTTTTACTAGGTTCATGTTCATTACCAGATTGTGTTTCAGCATCAGACATAGAAATATCATTTGGATTATCAGGTGGTTCAGCAATAGGTTCACTAGAAGTTTGCACAGTTCTATCATTTTTCTTCTTCTCCTTTTTAGAAGAACTAGGAGCATCAATATTATTTCTTTGAGAATCTTGCTCGATTCTCTTAGGGTGGCCTTCAGGATACAAAGGTTCCTGAGTCATTCTACCAATTCTAGTAGCCACTCTAACAGCATAATCATTTTTTACTATTCATTTCATTAAGCACTTCTTTTTGAGCCTTAAGTACTTGTTCTACTTGAGTGGTAACCATAGAAGCATGTTTGCTAACAAGTTTAAGTTCACCTTTAATATTTGCCATATAATCACCCAAGCATCTGATCATATAAGCATTTTCTTTTAATTGTCTACCAAAATAAGCATTGAGGTCGTCTTTCTTAAACATAAAGTTATCAAACTCATCCAAGCACTGACTAGCAATTTTAGTAGGAGGGACTTCAGCTTTATCATATCTATAGAGAGAATTTACCTTTACTACCTGTGTCGGGATATCGGGTTCAGGAGGTTCTTCAGTAAATAAAGAATTGAGATCATATGTTTCTTCAACAGAAGGTATATTAAGACCATGTATTTCTTCAATAGGAGGTAAATTCTTAACGCCTTCAGCTTTAATACCTTTTTCTTTCATAGATTTATTTGCCTCTTGCATATCTTTGGGACTGAGAAATAGAACACCTCTCTTCTTCGGAGTTGGTTTAAGAATAGGCTCAGGAGTTGGCTCAGGAGCTAGCTCAGGAGGTGCCCAATTATTTTCATTTGTCAACATATTATTCAATAGGATTTTAGCTTCATCCGGTGTTCTTTCCCTGAAAAGAGAACCAGCACAACTATCCAGGTAATCTCTGGAAGCATCAGTTACTCCATTATAAAAGATATCAAGTATTTCAGGTTTCTTAAGAGGATGATCAGGCAAAGCATTAAGTAACTTGAGAAGCCTCCCCCAAGCTTGTGGGAGACTCTCTTCTTTAATTTGCACGAAGTTGTATATTTCCCTCAAAGCAGCTTGTTTCTTATGAGCAGGGAAATATTTAGCAGAGAAGTAATAAATCATATCCTGGGGACTACGCACACAACCAGGATCAAGAGAATTAAACCATATCTTAGCATCACCCTTTAATGAGAATGGAAATATTTTGAGTATATAGAAGTAACGCGATCCCTCATCATTAGTGAACAGGGCAGCTATATCATTTAACTTAGGAAGATGTGCCACAACAGTTTCAGATTCATAGCCATAAAACAGATCAGATTCAACCAAAGTAATTATATCAGGATCAACAGAGAATTCATAATCCTTATCAGGAACACATATAGGTGAAGTAGCAAAAGCAGGGTCGGGTTTCATTTTATCTCTAAGTGATTCTTTGTTCCATTTAATTAATAGCCTCTTAAGCTCATATCTATCTTTGCAAGCTAAAATAGCGGCAGAAGATTCCATATCAAAAAGATAACCCTCAGGAATAACAGGCATATTTTCATCATCACTATCATCATTGTATTCAGATTCAATAATTTCTTTTTCTCTAGCCCTAGTAATTTGTTCATCAAGAAATTCACCAAGGGGCACAGTAGTACCAGGCATAGAAGCAGTTTCATCACAAGTATCATGCATAGCAGAAGTGGCATCATCAATAACATGCGACATATCAGAACGAATAGCAGAAGCAGATGTAGGTATCGCAAACTTACTCATAACAGAAGGTGAATCAAGTGTAGAGCTAGATGGCAGTTCCTTACCTCCCCTCGTAGTTGAGGGATAGATCTTGGTTTTTGGATCTCTCAAGTTCTTCATAGTGTCTAGCAGATATAAATCCCAAGTGACTCAAAGAATAGAGCTATGCTCCCCGGCAACGGCGCCAGAAATTAGTCTTGATAACACACAAGTATAGGGGATCGCAACAGCCTTCGAGGGTAGAGTATTCAACCCAAATTTATTGATTCGACACAAGGGGAGCCAAAGAATATTCTCAAGTATTAGCAGCTGAGTTGTCAATTCAACCACACCTGGAAACTTAGTATCTGCAGCAAAGTGTTTAGTAGCAAAGTAATATGATAGTGGTGGTAGCGGCAACAAAAGTAAAGACAGCAAAAGTAGTGTTTTTGGTATTTTGTAGTGATTGTAACAGTAGCAGCGGGAAAGTAAATAAGTGTAAACCAGTATATGGAAAACTCATAGGCACCGGATCAGTGATGGATAATTATGCCGGATGCGGTTCATCATGTAACAGTCATAACATAGGGTGACACAGAACTAGCTCCAATTCATTAATGTAATGTAGGCATGTATTCCGTATACAGTCATACGTGCTTATGGAAAAGAACTTGCATGACATCTTTTGTCCTACCCTCCCGTGGCAGCGGGGTCCTATTGGAAACTAAGGGATGTTAAGGCCTCCTTTTAATAGAGAACCGGAACAAAGCATTAGCACATAGTGAATACATGAACTCCTCAAACTATGGTCATCACCAGGAGTGGTCCCGATTATTGTCACTTCGGGGTTGCCGGATCATAACACATAGTAGGTGACTATAGACTTGCAAGATAGGATCAAGAACTCACATATATTCATGAAAACATAATAGGTTCAGATCTGAAATCATGGCACTCGGGACCTAGTGACAAGCATTAAGCATAGCAAAGTCATAGCAACATCAATCTCAGAACATAATGGATACTAGGGATCAAACCCTAACATAACTAACTCGATTACATGATAAATCTCATCCAACCCATCACCGTCCAGCAAGCCTATGATGGAATTACTCACGCACGGCGCTAAGCATCATGAAATTGGTGATGGAGGATGGTTGATGATGACGACGGCGACGAATCCCCCTCTCCGGAGCCCCGAACGGACTCCAGATCAGCCCTCCCGAGAGGTTTTAGGGCTTGGCGGCGGCTCCGTATCGTAAAACACGATGATTTCTTCTCTGATTTTTTTCTCTCCGAAAGCAAATATATAGAGTTGGAGTTGGCGTCGGAGGGTTTCCAGGGGGCCCACGAGGTAGGGGCGCGCCCTAGGGGGGGCCCACCCTCGTGAGAAGGGTGTGGGCCCCCTGGTCTTCATCTTTGGCGAGGATTTTTTATTGTTTTTTCTAAGATGTTCCGTGGAGTTTCAGGTCATTCCGAGAATATTTGTTTTCTGCACATAAAACAACACCATGGCAATTCTGCTGAAAACAGAGTCAGTCCGGGTTAGTTCCATTCAAATCATACAAGTTAGAGTCCAAAACAAGGGCAAAAGTGTTTGGAAAAGTAGATACGACGGATACGTATCACTCGACCCGGTGCCTCTTGAGACAATACCTCGGCGTCTTCTGCAGGGCAAGGGGAGGTGGCGGTCGGAAGTGGATCGATGTCCATATCTGACGAGCCCAGGGAGCCGTCCGACGATACATCGATACGGGCTCGTGGCGGCCTGCATAATCATATTCGGCGTTAGGGGAAGCAGTGCGACAAAGGAATGCTATGAGTTACTCTGGTATCCGAATACTTACGACTTCACCAGGGGCTTGGCCCTGAGCAGCCACTCGTCTTCGCCTTCGGCGGCGGTGGTGGAACTGTCCGGAAGGAGAGTCCTTCCCTTCTTGGACCCTTCCGCCTCCCCAGTTGGGCGGCCTTCCTTTTCTTGTCTCCCCCAACTGAAGGGGGAGCATCTTCTTCTTCCTCCTCCTCTTCGGGGGAGGAGTGGGTCGCAGAGTTATCGAACGATGAGTCCGATGATGCCTGGCGTTGGGAACTCTTTCGGGTTCCCTTGGCCTTCTTGGTCTTCTCCGGCACCTTGTAAGGAGCCGGAGTCAGCATCTTCGTCAGGAGAGCGTCTGTTGGGCCTTCGGGCAAAGGAGCCGGACAGTCGATCTGTCCGGCCGTCTCCTACCAGTCCTGTCAAAGGTACGGGAGCTTAGATCCCGCATAGAGTCAAACTATGAAAAACAAGTATCCCGTGAGAGGTAAAAAAGCTTACCGCGCTGGCTTGGCGCTTCAGCGCAGAATCCGCGATCCTCGGTAGTGGGAGGGGGAACCTCGGCACCCTTGAATATCACCTTCCAGGCATCCTCGTGAGTTGTGCCGAAGAGCCTGTTCAGAGTTCGGTGCTGGGCCGGGTCGAACTCCCACAAGTTGAAATCCCGTTGTTGGCACGGGAGGATCCGGCGGATGAGCATGACCTGGACTACGTTGACGAGTTTGAGCTTCTTGTTCACCATGTTTTGAATACATTTTTGGAGTCCGGTCAGCTCTCCTGAACTACCCCAGGACAGGCCCTTCTCTTGCCAGGAGGTGAGACGCGTGGGGATGCCAGATCGGAACTCGGGGGCCGCTGCCCATTTAGGGTCACGCGGCTCGGTGATGTAGAACCACCCCGATTGCCGCCCCTTTATGGTCTCCACGAAGGAGCCCTTGAGCCATGTGACGTTGGCATCTTGCCCACCATGGCGCCTCCGCACTCCGCCTGGCAGCCGCTCACTACCTTCGGCTTGACATTGAAGGTCTTCAGCCATAAGCCGAAGTGGGGCTTGATGCGGAGGAAGGCCTCGCACATGACGATGAATGCCAAGATGTTGAGGATGAAGTTCGGGGCCAGATCGTGGAAATCCAGGCCGTAGTAGAACATGATCCCCCGGGCGAATGGGTGGAGAGGGAATCCCAGTCCGCGGAGGAAATGGGTAAGGAACACTACCCTCTCATGGGGCCTGGGGGTGGGGATGAGCTGCCCCTCATTTGGGAGCCGGTGCGCGATGTCGTCGGGCAGGTATCCGGCTCTCCTCGGCTTCTTGACGTGTCCCTCCGTGACGGAGGAGACCATCCACCTACCTCCCGCTTTGGACATGGTTGGAGAAGGTTGAGGTGGGAAGTGCGGACTTGGGCACTGGAGCTCGAGTGTGCGAAAATGGATGAGCAAAGGAGGAAGAAGGCGTGGATGAAAAGGTGAATCCTTATCCCTTTATATGGGCGGACGAAACTATGCGTCCCCACTAGCCTGGTAAACTCGCTTATCCCCAAGTGCCGTAATCGATGGCGCGGTTGGGTTACCCATGCCCGTATTGATGAGAATCCCGTGATAAGGGGACACGGTCTCTGCTTTGACAAGACATGTCAAAAAACTGCCTCGCGTTATGTGTGGGACTAGTTAAAGGAAACGGTTCGAATAGTCACCGGCCCATGGCATAATGTCGTGTTGCCAAAACTGAAGGAAATATGCCCTAGAGGCAATAATAAAGTTATTATTTATTTCCTTATATCATGATAAATGTTTATTATTCATGCTAGAATTGTATTAACCGGAAACATAATACATGTGTGAATACATAGACAAACAGAGTGTCACTAGTATGCCTCTACTTGACTAGCTCGTTAATCAAAGATGGTTGTGTTTCCTAACCATGGACAAAGAGTTGTTATTTGATTAACGGGATCACATCATTAGGTGAATGATCTGATTGACATGACCCATTCCATTAGCTTAGCACCCGATCGTTTAGTATGTTGCTATTGCTTTCTTCATAACTTATACACGTTCCTATGACTATGAGATTATGCAACTCCTGTTTGCCGGAGGAACACTTTGTGTGCTACCAAACGTCACAACGTAATTGGGTGATTATAAAGGTGCTCTACAGGTGTCTCCAAAGGTACATGTTGGGTTGGCGTATTTCGAGATTAGGATTTGTCACTCCGATTGTCGGAGAGGTATCTCTGGGCCCTCTCGGTAATACACATCACATAAGCCTTGCAAGCATTGCAACTAATGAGTTAGTTGTGAGATGATGTATTACGGAACGAGTAAAGAGACTTGCCGGTAACGAGATTGAACTAGGTATTGAGATACCGACGATCGAATCTCGGGCAAGTAACATACCGATGACAAAGGGAACAACGTATGTTGTTATGCGGTCTGACCGATAAAAGATCTTCGTAGAATATGTAGGAGCCAATATGAGCATCCAGGTTCCGCTATTGGTTATTGACCGGAGACGTGTCTCGGTCATGTCTACATTGTTCTCGAACCCGTAGGGTCCGCACGCTTAAGGTTTCGATGACAGTTATATTATGAGTTTATGCATTTTGATATACCGAAGTTTGTTCGGAGTCCCGGATGTGATCACGGACATGATGAGGAGTCTCGAAATGGTCGAGACATAAAGATTGATATATTGTAAGCCTATATTTGGATATTGGAAGTGTTCCGGGTGAAATCGGGATTTTACCGGAGTACCGGGAGGTATATGGGCCTTAGTGGGCTTTAGTGGAAGAGAGGAGAGGCGGCCAGGGCTGGGCCACGCGCCCCTCCCCCCCTAGTCCGAATAGGACAAGGAGAGGGGGGCGGCGCCCCCCCCCCTTCCTTCTCTCTCTCCTCTTTCCCCCTCCCGAATCCTATTCCAACTAGGAAAGGGGGGAATCCTACTCCCGGTGGGAGTAGGACTCCTCCTGGCGCGCCCTCCTCCTGGCCGGCCACACCCCCTCCTTGATCCTTTATATACGGGGGCAAGGGGCACCCCTATACACACAAGTTGATCCACGTGATCATATTCTTAGTCGTGTGCGGTGCCCCCTTCCACCATAGTCCTCGATAATATTGTAGCAGTGCTTAGGCGAAGCCCTGCGACGGTAGTACATCAAGATCGTCACCACGCCGTCGTGCTGACGGAACTCTTCCCCGACACTTTGCTGGATCGGAGTCCGGGGATCGTCATCGAGCTGAACGTGTGCTAGAACTCGGAGGTGCCGTAGTTTCGGTGCTTGATCGGTCGGGCCGTGAAGACGTACGACTACATCAACCGCGTTGTGCTAACGCTTCCGCAGTCGGTCTACAAGGGTACGTAGATCACACTCTCCCCTCTCGTTGCTATGCATCACCATGATCTTGCGTGTGCGTAGGAAATTTTTTGAAATTACTACGTTCCCCAACAGTGGCATCCGAGCCTAGGTTTTATGTGTTGATGTTATATGCACGAGTAGAACACAAGTGAGTTGTGGGCGATATAAGTCATACTGCTTACCAGCATGTCATACTTTGGTTCGGCGGTATTGTTGGACGAAGCGGCCCGGACCGACATTACGCGTACGCTTACGCGAGACCGGTTCTCCCGACGTGCTTTGCACAAAGGTGGCTAGCGGGTGACAGTTTCTCCAACTTTAGTTGAACCGAGTGTGGCTACGCCCGGTCCTTGCGAAGGTTAAAACAGCACCAACTTGACAAACTATCATTGTGGTTTTGATGCGTAGGTAAGATTGGTTCTTGCTTAAGCCCGTAGCAGCCACGTAAAACTTGCAACAACAAAGTAGAGGACGTCTAACTTGTTTTTGCAGGGCATGTTGTGATGTGATATGGTCAAGACATGATGCTAAATTTTATTGTATGAGATGATCATGTTTTGTAACCGAATTATTGGCAACTGGCAGGAGCCATATGGTTGTTGCTTTATTGTATGCAATGCAATCGCGCTGTAATGCTTTACTTTATCACTAAGCGGTAGCGACAGTCGTGGAAGCATAAGATTGGCGAGACAACAATGATGCTACGATGGAGAACAAGGTGTCGTGCCGGTGACGATGGTGATCGCGACGGTGTTTCGAAGATGGAGATCACAAGCACAAGATGATGATGGCCATATCATATCACTTATATTGATTGCATGTGATGTTTATCTTTTATGCATCTTATCTTGCTTTGATTGACGGTAGCATTATAAGATGATCTCTCACTAATTATCAAGAAGTGTTCTCCCTGAGTATGCACCGTTGCGAAAGTTCTTCGTGCTGAGACACCACGTGATGATCGGGTGTGATAGGCTCTCCGTTCAAATACAACGGGTGCAAAACAGTTGCACACGCGGAATACTCAGGTTATACTTGACGAGCCAAGCATATACAGATATGGCCTCGGAACACGGAGACCGAAAGGTTGAGCATGAATCATATAGTAGATATGATCAACATAGTGATGTTCACCAATGAAACTACTCCATCTCACGTGATGATCAGACATGGTTTAGTTGATTTGGATCACGTAATCACTTAGAGGATTAGAGGGATGTCTATCTAAGTGGGAGTTCTTTAAGTAATATGATTAATTGAACCTAAATTTATCATGAACTTAGTACCTGATAATATCTTGCTTATTTATGTTTGATTGTAGATAGATGGCCCGTGTTGTTGTTCCGTTGAATTTTAATGCGTTCCTTGAGAAAGCAAAGTTGAAAGATGATGGTAGCAATTACACGGACTGGGTCCGTAACTTGAGGATTATCCTCATTGCTGCACAGAAGAATTACGTCCTGGAAGCACCGCTAGGTGCCAGGCCTGCTGCTGGAGCAACACCAGATGTTATGAACGTCTGGCAGAGCAAAGCTGATGACTACTCGATAGTTCAGTGTGCCATGCTTTACGGCTTAGAATCGGGACTTCAATGACGTTTTGAACGTCATGGAGCATATGAGATGTTCCAGGAGTTGAAGTTAATATTTCAAGCAAATGCCCGGATTGAGAGATATGAAGTCTCCAATAAGTTCTATAGCTGCAAGATGGAGGAGAACAGTTCTGTCAGTGAGCATATACTCAAAATGTTTGGGTATAATAATCACTTGATTCAATGGGGAGTTAATCTTCCAGATGATTGTGTCATTGACAGAATTCTCCAATCACTGCCACCAAGCTACAAGAGCTTCGTGATGAACTATAATATGCAAGGGATGAATAAGACTATTCCCGAGCTCTTCGCAATGCTGAAAGCTGCAGAGATAGAAATCAAGAAGGAGCATCAAGTGTTGATGGTCAACAAGACCACTAGTTTCAAGAAAAAGGGCAAAGGGAAGAAGAAGGGGAACTTCAAAAAGAACAGCAAGCAAGTTGCTACTCAAGAGAAGAAACCCAAACCTGGACCTAAGCCTGAAACTGAGTGCTTCTACTGCAAGCAGACTGGTCACTGGAAGCGGAACTGCCCCAAGTATTTGGCGGATAAGAAGGATGGCAAGGTAAACAAAGGTATATGTGATATACATGTTATTGATGTGTACCTTACTAATGCTCGCAGTAGCACCTGGGTATTTGATATTGGTTCTGTTGCTAATATTTGCAACTCAAAACAGGGACTACGGATTAAGCGAAGATTGGCTAAGGACGAGGTGACGATGCGCGTAGGAAATGGTTCCAAAGTCGATGTGATCGCAATCGGCACGCTACCTCTACATCTACCTTCGGGATTAATATTAGACCTAAATAATTGTTATTTGGTGCCAGCGTTAAGCATGAACATTATATCTGGATCTTGTTTGATGTGAAACGGTTATTCATTTAAATCAGAGAATAATGGTTGTTCTATTTGCATGAGTAATATCTTTTATGGTCATGCACCCTTAAAGAGTGGTCTATTCTTATTAAATCTCGATAGTAGTGACACACATGTTCATAGTGTTGAAGCCAAAAGATGCAGAGTTGATAATGATAGTGCAACTTATTTGTAGCACTGCCGTTTAGGTCATATCGGTATAAAGCGCATGAAGAAACTCCATACTGATGGGCTTTTGGAACCACTTGATTATGAATCACTTGGTACTTGCGAACCGTGCCTTATGGGTAAGATGACAAAAACACCGTTCTACGGTACTATGGAGAGAGCAACAGATTTGTTGGAAATCATACATACAGATGTATGCGGTCCGATGAATGTTGAGGCTCGTGGCGGATATCGTTATTTTCTCACCTTCACAGATGACTTAAGCAGATGGGTATATCTACTTAATGAAACACAAGTCTGAAACGTTTGAAAAGTTCAAAGAATTTCAGAGTGAAGTTGAAAATCATCGTAACAAGAAAATAAAATTCCTACGATCTGATCGTGGAGGAGAATATTTGAGTTACGAGTTTGGTGTACATTTGAAACAATGTGGAATAGTTTCGCAACTCACGCCACCCGGAATACCACAGCGTAATGGTGTGTCCGAACGTCGTAATCGTACTTTACTAGATATGGTGCGATCTATGATGTCTCTTACTGATTTGCCGCTATCGTTTTGGGGATACGCTCTAGAGACGGCCGCATTCACATTAAATAGGGCACCATCAAAATCCGTTGAGACGACGCCTTATGAACTGTGGTTTGGCAAGAAACCAAAGTTGTCATTTCTAAAAGTTTGGGGCTGCGATGCTTATGTGAAAAAGCTTCAACCTGATAAGCTCGAACCCAAATCGGAAAAATGTGTCTTCATAGGATATCCAAAGGAAACTATTGGATACACCTTCTATCACAGATCCGAAGGCAAGACTTTTGTTGCTAAATTCAGAAACTTTCTGGAGAAGGAGTTTCTCTCGAAAGAAGTGAGTGGGAGGAAAGTAGAACTTGACGAGGTAACTGTACCTACTCCCTTATTATAAAGTAGTACATCACAGAAACCTGTTTCTATGACACCTACACCAATTAGTGAGGAAGCTAATGATAATGATCATGAAACTTCAGAACAAGATACTACTGAACCTCGTAGATCAACCAGAGTGAAATCCGCACCAGAGTGGTACGGTAATCCTGTTCTGGAAGTCATGCTACTAGATCATGATGAACCTACGAACTATGAAGAAGCGATGGTGAGCCCAGATTCCGCAAAAATGGCTTGAAGCCATGAAATCTGAGTTGGGATCCATGTATGAGAACAAAGTATGGACTTTGGTTGACTTGCCCAATGATCGGCAAGCAATTGAGAATAAATGGATCTTCAAGAAGAAGACTGACGCTGAAGGTAATATTACTGTCTACAAAGCTCGACTTGTCGCAAAAGGTTTTCAGCAAGTTCAAGGGATTGACTATGATGAGACCTTCTCACCCGTAGCGATGCTTAAGTCTGTCCGAATCATGTTAGCAATTGCCGCATTTCATGATTATGAAATTTGGCAGCTGGATGTCAAAACTGCATTCCTGAATGGATTTCTGGAAGAAGAGTTGTATATGATGCAACCAGAAGGTTTTGTCGATCCAAAGGGAGCTAACAAAGTGTGCAAGCTCCAGCGATCCATTTATGGACTGGTGCAAGCCTCTCGGAGTTGGAATAAACGCTTTGATAGTGTGATCAAAGCATTTGGTTTTATACAGACTTTTGGAGAAGCCTGTATTTACAAGAAAGTGAGTGGGAACTCTGTAGCATTTCTGATATTATATGTGGATGACATATTACTCATTGGAAATGATATAGAATTTCTGGATAGCATAAAGTGATACTTGAATAAGAGTTTTTCAATGAAAGACCTCGGTGAAGCTGCTTACATATTAGGCATTAAGATCTATAGAGATAGATCAAGACGCTTAATTGGACTTTCACAAAGCACATACCTTGACAAAGTTTTGAAGAAGTTCAAAATGGATCAAGCAAAGAAAGGGTTCTTGCCTGTGTTACAAGGTGTGAAGTTGAGTAAGACTCAATGCCCGACCACTTCAGAAGATAGAGAGAAAATGAAAGATGTTCCCTATGCTTCAGCCATAGGCTCTATCATGTATGCAATGTTGTGTACCAGACCTGATGTGTGCATTGCTATAAGTCTAGCAGGGAGGTACCAAAGTAATCCAGGAGTGGATCACTGGACAGCGGTCAAGAACATCCTGAAAAACCTGAAAAGGACTAAGGATATGTTTCTCGTTTATGGAGGTGACAAAGAGCTCATCGTAAATGGTTACGTTGATGCGAGCTTTGACACTGATCTGGACGATTCTAAATCGCAAACCGGTTACGTGTTTACATTAAACGGTGGAGCTGTCAATTGGTGCAGTTCTAAACAAAGCGTCGTGGCGGGATCTACGTGTGAAGCGGAATACATAGCTGCTTCGGAAGCAGCAAATGAAGGAGTCTGGATGAAGGAGTTCATATCCGATCTAGGTGTCATACCTAGTGCATCGGGTCCAATGAAAATCTTTTGTGACAATACTGGTGCAATTGCCTTGGCAAAGGAATCCAGATTTCACAAGAGAACCAAGCACATCAAGAGACGCTTCAATTCCATCCGGGATCTAGTCCAGGTGGGAGACATAGAGATTTGCAAGATACATACAGATCTGAATGTAGCAGACCCATTGACTAAGCCTCTTCCACGAGCAAAACATGATCAGCACCAAGGCTCCATGGGTGTTAGAATCATTACTGTGTAATCTAGATTATTGACTCTAGTGCAAGTGGCAGACTGAAGGAAATATGCCCTAGAGGCAATAATAAAGTTATTATTTATTTCCTTATATCATAATAAATGTTTATTATTCATGCTAGAATTGTATTAACCGGAAACATAATACATGTGTGAATACATAGACAAACAGAGTGTCACTAGTATGCCTCTACTTGACTAGCTCGTTAATCAAAGATGGTTATGTTTCCTAACCATGGACAAAGAGTTGTTATTTGATTAACGGGATCACATCATTAGGTGAATGATCTGATTGACATGACCCATTCCATTAGCTTAGCACCCGATCGTTTAGTATGTTGCTATTGCTTTCTTCATAACTTATACATGTTCCTATGACTATGAGATTATGCAACTCCCGTTTGCCGGAGGAACACTTTGTGTGCTACCAAACGTCACAACGTAATTGGGTGATTATAAAGGTGCTCTACAGGTGTCTCCAAAGGTACATGTTGGGTTGGCGTATTTCGAGATTAGGATTTGTCACTCCGATTGTCGGAGAGGTATCTTTGGGCCCTCTCGGTAATACACATCACATAAGCCTTGCAAGCATTGCAACTAATGAGTTAGTTGTGAGATGATGTATTATGGAACGAGTAAAGAGACTTGCCGGTAACGAGATTGGACTAGGTATTGAGATACCGACGATCGAATCTCGGGCAAGTAACATACCGATGACAAAGGGAACAACGTATGTTGTTATGCGGTCTGACCGATAAAAGATCTTCGTAGAATATGTAGGAGCCAATATGAGCATCCAGGTTCCGCTATTGGTTATTGACCGGAGACGTGTCTCGGTCATGTCTACATTGTTCTCGAACCCGTAGGGTCCGCACGCTTAAGGTTTCGATGACAGTTATATTATGAGTTTATGCATTTTGATATACCGAAGTTTGTTCGGAGTCCCAGATGTGATCACGAACATGACGAGGAGTCTTGAAATGGTCGAGACATAAAGATTGATATATTGGAAGCCTATATTTGGATATCGGAAGTGTTCCGGGTGAAATCAGGATTTTACCGGAGTACCGGGAGGTTACCGGAACCCCCCGGGAGGTATATGGGCCTTAGTGGGCTTTACTGGAAGAGAGGAGAGGCGGCCAGGGCTGGGCCACACGCCCCTCCCCCCCCCCTAGTCCGAATAGGACAAGGAGAGGGGGGCGGCGCCCCCACCCCTTCCTTCTCTCTCTCCTCTTTCCCCCTCCCGAATCCTATTCCAACTAGGAAAGGGGGGATACCTACTCCCGGTGGGAGTAGGACTCCTCCTGGCGCGCCCTCCTCCTGGCCGGCCGCACCCCCTCCTTGTCCTTTATATACGGGGGCAAGGGGCACCCCTAGACACACAAGTTGATCCACGTGATCATATTCTTAGCCGTGTGCGGTGCCCCCTTCCACCATAGTCCTCGATAATATTGTAGCAGTGCATAGGCGAAGCCCTGCGACGGTAGTACATCAAGATCATCACCACGCCGTCATGTTGACGGAACTCTTCCCCGACACTTTGCTGGATCGGAGTCCGGGGATCGTCATCGAGCTGAACGTGTGCTAGAACTCGGAGGTGCCGGAGTTTCGGTGCTTGATCGGCCGGGCCGTGAAGACATACGACTACATCAACCGCGTTGTGCTAACGCTTCCGCAGTCGGTCTACAAGGGTAAGTAGATCACACTCTCCCCTCTCGTTGCTATGCATCACCATGATCTTGCGTGTGCGCAGGAAATTTTTTGAAATTACTACGTTCCCCAACAAAAACAAGTCAGCAAATTACATTTGTGGAAATATTATTCTCTCTACGGTGGTATGTGGAACTTATTTTGCAGGGTCGGACACTATCCTTGTATTCAAATTCTTCCGTGGTGTATTCGGAGGAGGAACCTGCCTTGCAATGCCGAAGACAATACTGCGTGCCGGACTCATCGTCATTGAAAGCCTGGTTCAGGGGCTATTGAGGGAGTCCTGGATTAGGGGGTCTCCGGACAGCTGGACTATATCCTTTGGCCGGACTGTTGGACTATGAAGATACAAGATTGAAGACTTCGTCTCGTGTCTGGATGGGACTCTACTTGGCGTGGAAGGCAAGCTTAGGCAATACGGATATGTATATGTCCTCCTTTGTAACCGGCCTTGTGTAACCCTAGCCCCCTCCTGTGTCTATATAAACCGGAGGGTTTTAGTCCGTAGGACAACATACAATCATACCATAGGCTAGCTTCTAGGGTTTAGCCTCTTCGATCTCGTGGTAGATCAACTCTTGTAATACCCATATCATCAAGAATAAATCAAACAGGATGTAGGGTTTTACCTCCATCAAGAAGGCCCGAACCTGGGTAAAACTTTGTGTCCCCTGCCTCCTGTTACCATCTGCCTTAGACGCACAGTTCGGGACCCCCTACTCGAGATCCGCCGATTTTGACACCAACAATGGACCTCAAGCAGCAAGTCAACAAGCTTGAGGAGGAGAATCGTATCTTGAGGGGCATCATCGCCAAGAACATCACATCACCATCCCCGAAAAGAGAGACATAATCACATGGGTATGGGCACTCCACTTGGCAACTGCCAAGCTTGGGGGAGTGCCTCCGTATCGTATCACCATCACTTTTATCTTTACCATTTTTCTTAGTTCGATCCTTTTGATAATATCTTGATCTAGTAGAATAAAAGTTTTAGTATGATCTAGTTATGAGTTTTGCTTTATAATTCTTCTATGTAATCGAGTCCGTGAGCTATATAATAAAGATTAGTGTTGAGTCAAGGGCTTGATTATTTTTGCCATGATCCCAAGTGAATAAAAGAAAAGAGAAAGAAATAAAAAGAAACAAAGAGATCATGTGACTCTTATGGAGAGTAATGAGCTCACATAGAAAGAGTATGATGAATAAAAGTTATTGAGGGTTGACAAACATAGTTTTGGTCATCGTTGCAATTAATAGGAAGTAATAAAGAAAGAGAGGTATTCACATATAAATATACTATCTTGGACATCTTTTATGATTGTGAGCACTCATTAAAATATGACATGCTAAAGAGTTGACATTGGACAAGGAAGACAACGTAATGGGTTATGCTTTCTTACATCTGAGATAAATTATATTGTCTTGGATCGTCCAACATGTTGAGCTTGCCTTTCTCCCTCATGCTAGCCAAATTCATTGCACCAAGTAGAAATACTACTTGTGCTTCCAAATACCCTCAAACCAGTTTTGCCATGAGAGTCCACCATAACTACCTATGGGTTGAGTAAGATCCATCAAGTAAGTTGTCATCGGTGCAAGCAATAAAAATTGCTCTCTAAATATGTATGATTGATTGGTGTGGTAGAAATAAGCTTTATACAATCATGTGATATGGAAGTAATAAAAGCGGCAGACTGCATAATAAAGGTCCATATCACAAGTGGCAATATAAAGTGACGTTCTTTCGTATTAGGATTTTGTGCATCCAACCATAAAAGCACATGACAACCTCTGCTTCCCTCTGCGAAGGGCCTATCTTTTACTTTTATCTCCTATACTGCAAAAGAGTCAAGGTGATCTTCACCCTTCCTTTTTACATTTTATCCTTTGGCAAGCACAATATGTTGGAAAGATCCTGGTATATATAGCTAATTGGATGCGGGTTTTCATGAACTATTACTGTTGACATTACCCTTGAGGTAAAATGTTGGGAGGCAAAACTATAAGCCCCTATCTTTCTCTGTGTCCGATTAAAACTCCATACCCATAAGTATTGCGTGAGTGTCAGCAATTGTGAAAGACTATATGATAGTTGAGTATGTGGACTTGCTGAAAAGCTCTTATACATTGACTCTTTCCTATGTTATGATAAATTGCAATTGCTTCAATGACTGAGATTATAGTTTGTTAGTTTTCAATGAAGTTTATGATTCATACTTGATATTGTGATTGAATTATTACTCTAGCATAAGATATCGTATGACAAGAATTATATAAGTTGTTGTTCTAAGAATGATCATGATGCCCTCATGTCCGTATTTTATTTTTATCGACACCTTCATCTCTAAACATGTGGACATATTTTTCGATTTCGGCTTTTCGCTTGAGGACAAGCGAGGTCTAAGCTTGGGGGAGTTGATACGTCCATTTTGCATCATGCTTTTATATCAATATTTATTGCATTATGGGCTGTTATTACACATTGTGTCATAATACTTATGCCTATTCTCTCTTATTTTACAAGGTTTACATAAATAGGTAGAATGCCGGCAGCTGGGATTCTGGATGGAAAAGGAGCAAATATTAGAGACCTATTCTGCACAGCTCCAAAAGTCCTGAAACTTCACGGATGATGTTTTCCAAATATATATAAAAAACATTGAGCGTAATAACTTCACCAGGGGGCCACACCCTGCCCACGAGGGTGGGGGCGCGCCCTACCCCCTGGGCGTGCCCCCTACCTCGTGGGCCCCCTGGTGGCCCTCCAGTGACCATCTTCTGCTATATGGACTCTTTCGATGGGAAAATAATCATAAGCCATCTTCTCGGACGAAACTCCGCCGCCACGAGGCGGAACCTTGGCGGAGCCAATCTAGGGTTCTGGCGGGCTGTTCTGCCGGGGAAACTTCCCTCCCGGAGGGGGAAATCAACGCTCCTCTCATCGGGAGAGGGCAATCTCCATCAACATCTTCATCAGCACCATCTCATCTCAAAAACCCTAGTTCATCTCTTGTATCCAATTCTTGTCTCCAAGTCCGGGATTGGTGCTAGTAGGTTGCTAGTAGTATTAATTACTCCTTGTAGTTGATGCTAGTTGGTTTAATTAGTGGAAGATCATATGTTCAGATCCTGTATGCACATTAATACCCCTCTAATTATGATCATGTTTATGCTTTGTGAGTAGTTACTTTTGTTCCTGAGGACATGGGAGAAGTCATGTGAATTTGGTATTCGTTCGATATTTTGATGAGATGTATGTTGTCTCTCCTCTAGTGGTGTTATGTGAACGTCGACTACATGACACTTCACCATTATTTGGGCCTAGAGGAAGGCATTGGGAAGTAATAAGTAGATGATGGGTTGCTAGAGTGACAGAAGCTTAAGCCCTAGTTTATGCGTTGCTTCGTAAGGGGCTGATTTGGATCCATATGTTTCATGCTATGGTTAGGTTTACCTTAATACTTTTGTTGTATTTGCGGATGCTTGCAATAAAGGTTAATCATAAGTGGGATGCTTGTCCAAGTAAGGGCAGCATCCAAGCACCGGTCCACCCACATACCAAATTATCAAAGTACCAAACATGAATCATATGAGCGTGATGAAAACTAGCTTGACGATATTTCCATGTGTCCTCGGGAGCGCTTTACATCATATAAGAGTTTGTCCAGGCTTGTCCTTTGCTACAAAAGGATTGGGCCACCTTGCTACACTTTATTTACTTTTGTTACTTGTTGCTCGTTACAAATTATCCTATCACAAAACTATTTGTTACCACTTATTTCAGTACTTGCAGAGAATACCTTGCTGGAAACCGCTTATCATTTCCTTCTGCTCCTCGTTGGGTTCAACACTCTTACTTATCGAAAGGACTATGATAGATCCCCTATACTTGTGGGTCATCAGCATCTGGCTGGGCTTCAATCTCCTCCACGTTAACATGGTTCACTTGTCCCTTGTTGAAAGGGTTAGGCTTCTTCCCAGAGCTTCCATTGTCATTTCCATTTTTAGCTTCAGGACATTCATTGGCGTAATGTCTGGTCTTCTGACACTTGTAGCAAGTAACGTGGCTTAGATCCTTCTTGGTGGGTGTTGCCGGGTTGGAACGGTTCTGTCCGCTACTTCCTCCATTACCATTGTCGTTCTTGGGCCCACTATGGTTGTGCGAACTTCCTCCATTATGAGTGTGGCCTCCATGGTTATGAACAAGTCCTCCCGAGTTCGGGGTGAAACGGGGTCTCTGCTGGGCTCCAGAATTATACTTCCCCTGTCCATACTTCCTCTTGCGGTTGTCAATCTACTGTTGCTTCCCTTCAAGCATGAGATCTCTATCCACCAACTCCTAGTAGTTATTGAAATTTTCTACCATCAACTACATGATTAGCTCATCATTCAGTCCCTCCAGAAACTTCTCCTTCTTAGCTGCATCTGTAGCAACGTCATCTGGGTCATAACATGCTAACTTACTAAACTCATCCACATACTGGCCAACAGTGCGTCCTCCTTGGCGTAAGTTGCGAAACTCACGCTTCTTCATGGCCATAGCTCCTGCTGATACATGGGCAGTACGAAAAGCTTGCTGGAACTGATCCCATGTGACAGTGGCTATAGGATAAGTGACAGTGTAATTCTCCCTACTGGTCCATCCAATTGGTGTGCGGCAAAACGCACCTTCTCAGCATCTGTGCATCCTATAGTGGTTAACTCCCTTCCAATCCTGCGGAGCCAATCATCTGCAACTATCAGCTCGGTGCTACTGGAAAACACCGGTGGCTGCAACCTCAGAAAACGAGCTAAGTTGTCAACTGGTGGTGGTGGTGGTGGGTTGTTGTTGTTGTTGTTGCCTTGGTTCTGAACTAACAACTGCATCAGGGTATTCTGGTGCTGGATCAACTGAGTGAGCTCCGGTGGAGAGGTAAATCTGGGGTCATGTCTCGGAGGCATCTGAGGGTTTAGAGAGAAGAGAATAGAATGAGGTCCAGTGAGGAAACACTACCCATATGCACATGAGACAAACACAAACATATCACTCAATCAATCAAGCAAGGGCATACAATCGGTCTAGAACTATCGTTACAAAGTGCTTGGACTATACTATTTACATGGTAGACTACTACTACTGTTTTGGTGGTCAACTAGAAATATTGATCGGTCGAAGACTCCATGACATCTGCTCCAGCTTCATCAACATAGTCATCATCTCTATCATCGGGGTCCGAATCGGTGTCGTCGATGATGATGTAGTCCTCCGGACAAATCTCCTTGGGTTCTTCGTCTTCTCCTCCTGACGCGGGGTCTCCCATGAATACTCCTAGCTTCCTTTCCAGATCGTTATTCCTCTCCACTAGTACGACGATTTCCTCCTCATAATCTTCACGAGTTGCCTTGAGTTCTTCTTCAAGCTCCGTGATCCTGGTCATTGCCTTCTTCAGATCTATCATGCCTGCACACATCTGGTTCTCCTGGTGACGAATATGTTGGTTTAACTCCTGGATGAAAACTGCAATGGATCTATCCTTCCTGGTGCTAATCATCTCCCATTGCTCATCTCGGCGCCCACAAATCTGGTAGATAGTATCCTTGAGATCCTTGTGGTAAACTTATCCAATGCGTCCCATGGTGATGTGAGCTGCCATACTCTTTCCTAGACTCCAGGTTGGTGCATCGAAAGAAAACTCTATGGGCTCAGTGACTAGTGTGAATGTCCTTCCTGGAACTTGAACTTGAATCATCCAGCGCTTCTCTTCTGGTAAAGTGGCATTGTAAGTCCCGGTGAAGTTTGGTATTCCAATGTTCAGGTACCTAGTGACTTCCTTCAAGTGTCTTCCAAAGGGGGCGTCTTCATCTGGTTGCGCAAACTTGTTCCTTGCGTCCGCCATCCTAAAGAGTAGAAAAAGGAGAGGAGTTAGAAATGAGAAGAGAATAGTGATCTAGGTCTTTAGCTTAGTGGTCGTGTCCTACATTCAGCGTGTGCTCCGATACCATCTTTGTAGCGACTAGACCTCAAACGATTTGACCTCTGTGTATAAGTGTCATCCCTAGATCGATAATGCTGACACACACAGTACTTGAAGGATTTATAACAGAGTGGCAATCACACACTTATTACATCGAATGTCTTAAAATAGAACTTATTACAATAAATATGGCTTAAGGCCATCTAATACGATAACAGCGGAAGGCTTGGAAGATAAAGTGAGTCCATCAACTCCAACGGCATCACTGAGTGAAAGGCCATGACCTAAGGCTCCTTACTCGTCGTCTGAAAAGTCTGCAACTTGATACGTTGCAGCCCGAAAATGGGTCAGCACATAGAATATGCTGGCAAGGTAACACAAGAGAATAATGAACAGAATAAAGCTATCACTATATGCATATATGGCTGGTGGAGGCTGTATGGTTGATATGTTTTTGCGTAAAGCCAAATTTTCCCTACTGAAAAGGAATAAATTTTATTTAACTATCATGGTAGTTGTTAAACATTGAGAAGGTTCACCCATCTCAATCCCAATTAAAAGTAATTATCATTAAACCTAATCAAATTATATTAAGAGTGATGAGACCCACATGATAATCCAAGAACTAGATACTCAAGATATCCATAACCGGGACACGGCTAACAATGATTAGTTTATACACTCTGCAGAGGTTTGTGCACTTTTCCCCACAAGACTCGATCACCTCCGTTGGAGTTCTCGCACTACATGGTGTTTGAGAAACGGATGACCGAGACACAGTCTTTCCAAGAAGGTCCCCTTAACCGATAGATAGGCCGGTACACCTACAATCCCCTACATCTGCTAGCCCATCATGGAAAGGTTTCCCACAACTTAATCAACTATGCCAGAGCCCATATTGGCATGTGGCTGCACACGGAAGTTTCCAGTATGAATAATCTTATGATCCCTTTGAGTCTGGGTGGCGGTCCATAGGAGAATCACACGGTACCCCGGGATTTTCAAAAATACAAGCAATCGCTGGGTTCCCCAGGTGCCTCAGTCCACCCAGATGTGTATTAAAGTTGCCACCTTAAGTTAACCATTAATTAACAATCTCACATCTGTCATGAATACACTCAAACTCAATCCACGTCTACTAGCATAGTATGGCAATATAAGCAACGTAGAAGTAACTCCCAGGGTTTGATAATAAACATGTGAATGGGTTCCTACCTCATCAACTACTTCCCAACCCACAGTTTAATTCAGATCCTAACCATGCAATGTTTGAGGGTTGATCTAATGCAATAAAACTGGATAGTAAGAGGTATGATCAAAGTGTTACTTGCCTTGCTGATGATCCGCGAAACCTAGAGACTCGATGTAGCATGCTTCGCACTCCGGGTACTCTATCGCAATCAAACAAGCATACAATAAGCAATCAAGCAAAAGCACGGGTAAAACTCAAATAAGAGATCTAACCAGAAAGTTCAAGTTAAGAACTCCGGTTTGCAAAAAGAATCAAAACAAACGAAGCAACAAAACTCAAACGGCAAGAGAAATAAGCTTCGTTTACTAATCTGGACTAAGGTCAAATTTTACAGTAGCAAAAACTTGTTTAACTTGGTTAAACGGAAAAAGGGTTTCGAGACGAAACTCTAGGCGCTTGAATCGCCTGATTCCGATAAACGAGCGAAAAGTTATACTAGAATGAAAATCGGATCAGAAATCACGATCGAAAATAATCATGGAAAACCCAAGAAAAAGAAAAACTGACGAACAGGCTAACGAACGAACGTTCGTTATCTGTAACTAACGAGCGAAAACCGTTCGTTAAAAGGAACGTACGGATGAACGTTCGCTAATTAACTAAACCAGAAAAAAAACCAATCTAAATAAATAAATAAATAACCGCAAATATAAAAAAACGTGCGGTTTTCTGAAGAAAACCGGTGGCGGCGGCGCTACCTCTGGCGAGTCCGGCGAGGGCGGCGGGTCGGCGGCGTGGCTCCGGCGAGGCGGCGGCGGCGTAGCGACGCGGCGCGTGGCGGCGCGGGGCGGTGTGGCGGCGCGGCGGCGGAGCGGCTTAGGGTTTGGGCGGGGCTAACGGGCTTCGGGGGAGCGGCTTATAAGGGGCCGGCCCGGAGAGTCCTGGCCGAATACGGCCCTAGTCGGTTTGACTTTTTTAAAAAAATTCTACATGCAGAAAAAGAAAGAAAAGAAATACTAAACGGACTTTAAAAATCCCGAAATAAATTTTCTCCGTTCTCTAAAAATAAGACGAACAAGGTGAACATTTATTTGGGCCTAAAATGCAATTTTGTAAAACGCACTTTTTTCCTAATTCAAATAAAATAGCGGCAAAACTCCGAATAAAAATCTTATTTTAGTTTAATATTAAATCTCTGATATTTCTTTATTTTGAGGAAGTCATTTTATCATCTCTCTTTTATTTTTAATAAAAGAAATATTTCAGAGAAAAAAATAATTAAAATCAAACGATCCTCTTTTCATAATTCGAAAAAAACCCAAATATGAAAATAACGAATTCCCCGACTCTCTCCGTAGGTCCTCGAGTTGCGTGGAATCTCTAGGATCAACCAAAATGCAATAAAACATGATATGCAATGATGATCTAATGTATAACATTTCAAATTAAAAATTTGGGATGTTACAGTCCCTCTAACCACTGTTCGTCAATGTAGGCTGGCTTACATGTCATGTTTCTCTCTCTTTATTTCTTGCACCGTTGTACACATGTCAAATTCTGAGATAAATCTCATCTGGTCCTGAGCCTGGACAAGTTTCTTTGCTTGGCCTATACCAACTATGTGCATGCAAACATTAACTAGTGTACGCTCATCTTGATAACTTTACCGTGGCTTCAGGCAAAACATCCACAAACTTTGCATTTATATTACAACAGGTCGTATCAGAACTTGCGACTAATACCATGTAAGAAAGTTAGAAAGAAGAGAAGTGGCGTATTACGATGTGTGTTTTTAATGATCCTGTTCTACCATGTGTGTACATGACTTAGGGGGCAAAAGACCTCTTCTAGACATATACTGGGGGAGACTTGTATGAGATCTAGCTTTAGGTGAGATCAATGAGATCAATCTATTGAAGACTCAGAACATGTTTAAAAATTCTAAAAATATTTGTAGACACACATCCGTGTTTGATGTACAACCTCAAAAAATTTCAGCTCCTAATTTGAAGTACACTTAGAGAACCAAAAAAGACGAAATCGGATATGAATAGTGCCAAATACTATTCACCCCAAGATGACACTATTCATAGTCAAATTTGTCTTTTTTGAATATCTTATTGTAGAGCGAGTTTGAAGCTGATTTAGAGTTGTAAACATACCTTGCAGGTATGTTGTCAAAAAGATTCGGAATTCTTTGAATTGTCTAAATAATTTTGGTGTTGATCCTACGATCTCACCTAAAGGTCAAATCCTATACAAGTCTCCCGGACATATACTCTATATCATCATGCTCCCCAATTTTAAACAGCTCACGGTCAAATGAGGATGCTGATTTGGATTGTGTGCCCTGATTTTGACTCTGTCAACTCCCTTGGTCGTGTCGACTGTCCAGGGAATTACAACCGGGTGGGCTCTCGCCAAGGTTTTAAATAGCCCGCTATAGCTATAGCGTTTAGAGGAGGTCCTGCGCTAAGGGTCTTTTGCCCAAAACACATGAGCAAACATTTTAAATAGCTCGCTATAGCAGCACTATAATATGCTATAATATTTAGAAGAGGTCCGCCGCTAAGAGGCTTCGCGCGCGATTAGGTGTGTCAAGTTGTATCAGTTCCATGTTGGCAGAACACTAGAGAATAGGGCTGCATAAAATGATCATTCTACTTCATAATATTGATTCCACTATCAGCTCCTGGCCGAGGAAAGGCCGATGGCTATTTCAAAGATGCAACAAGTGTAGTGTTTTATTTTATAATTTGGGTCTTCTTTGATATGAAGGTCCATATTTTGAGTTAGAAACATGATTTTGAGAGTAGATTACAGACCGAAGACTGTATATCAGAAGCCTGGATAACGAAATATGGTGGATGTTTATAGTTATATATTTAATGGAATGTATCCAATTTTAATGAACTCTCAGATCATATCAGCAGTTCATCCCACATGTACACATTTCGCAGAATGATGCTAGCTTCCACTATTAGTTCGGAGGTGAAATGCTTGTCTTTCTTTTTAGGCCTTATCTGTGAAGAGATGCTTTTGGAATGATATTTATGTTCACACGGTTATATGGATACATGCGACAATAACTCGGATGCCATTTTTTTCTTAAAAAAAAATCTAGGATGCAATTTAAGTGTAAAACAAAATACCATCTATTCTTTGTTTTTTTAGCGTGGCGTTGTCTCTTTGTATGAACACCATACCATCCATTTTTCCATAAATTTGCGACAAAATACCAATTATGATACATGTCAATCGTGGCGTTGTCTCTTTGTATGTTTGTGAAAAGAACGTCCGAACAAGCGTGATAACCGATGACTGTTATGTAATTACCTTTGAAATCATCAGGTGCATGGCCAAATAGAGACGACGGAACAGCAAAGCGCATCTTACCCTTCTAATACTATATCACTAAGCTCCTTAGGATTAGAGGCCTCACAATCAATTAAGATCTCCGATTGGAATTTGGTCACCTAATTTTGAACAGGTCAACAATTTCTCAAAACTCTCTCATTTAATTTTTTATCTAATACACTATGCTTTATAATTTTTAAATCTTCACAATTAATTGAGGCTACAATTGAGAATTGGCTCATCCGATTTTGACTGGGACAACAATTTCTCAAGGGGCCCTCCCATCTAATTATTTTAATTTTCTATGTTCCCTAATTTTAAAGCTCTTTCATTCAATTGAGGTATACAATTTTGAATTTGATTTATGATTTTGATCGGGCCAACAATTTTCAAATCAATCAGCAACAACCAGCCTATAAAAACATATCAACGCCTCGCAGACTCCATCACCTAGAAAAAAGCGCCACCATATGATACTATAGCATGAATACAGTACATGCAACCACTGATAAAAAAATATCCCCATATAAATATGGGTTGATTAGTGGATAGCACAGAATCACACGACGAAAAGCCCACCAAATAACCGCATTATAAATAAACATAAAAACACACTCCATCGTCTCCCCCACCAGCCAAACTAAATATTCCATCAGTTTCAAAATATAAGAGTTATTAGTTTTTTGGAAAGTCAAGTTTCTTTAACTTTGACCAAGTCCATAGCCAAAAATATCAACATTCACAATATTAAACAAAAAATGTAAGTTCATTTCATGATGAAGCTAATAACACCGATTTGATATTATGAATTATGATATATTTCTCTATAAGTTTGATCAAACTTAAAGAGATTAGACTTTTCAAAAAAGTAATACACCATATATTTTGAAATAAAGTAAGTAATGAAATTTAAAAATCCCAACAAATTCAACGGCGCGGCAAAGCGCGCCCAACCCTTCTAGTAAGGTAGAAGTCTTTGAAGATTTCCTACGTCCTCTCGATGTTGGTTCTCCTTTTAACCTATCCAACAATGCTAGTTCTTTCTCTTCTCACTTTGATCTAGCTGTGATGGCTCGTTTTTTATTCTTCCTCTGTCTTTGTTTTCTTGTTCCTTCTTGTGTCCGTTGAGTGCTACATTATGTAATCGTTGTGTTATGTCTACTTACAGAGATGGGTTTTGGCTATCTTCCCATGGTTGCCCTACAAAAAGCCGTTGTTCACCCGTAAAAAAATCATTGTTTGTTATTTGAGAAAGTGTTCTGATTGTACCTTGTTTAAAACAAGGCTTCTTTGTACATAGAACTTTTGCTCGGCGACAATGAGGTGTCTGTGGAGACTTCATCAATCTCATGATCTGCCGGCTTAGTCTCTTGGAGGTATTCATAAGTGTAGGGTCGCATGCGTGTGTTCTTCAGGGTGAATGGGTGTGTGTTGTGTTGTGAGCCTCTACATATGTACTGTGCTTCTAAAAAATGAATTTTAATTTATTTGAACTTCCATTTTCCTTGAGAGGGAAAAAATAAGTAATTAGATCTGCATGCGACAAATATTGATGGCTTTTTTAGAGGAACGACTGACAGGGCTATACGTCGCCCGTACCGATTCCTATTAGGAATCGCCTATGGTTGACGTCAAGCGGGCTGGCCCATTAGTGTAGTTGCTTTCCTGCCGCTCGTACCACACGTAGGTTTGCTCTCTGCTCCAGTTTTGTGTGTGTGTGTGTGTTTTAACTGGTTTTCTCGTATTTCCTTTTTGTCTTATTTTTACTTCAGACTTTTTGTTTTCTTTTGTTTTTTTGTTTTTCTTCTCTTTCTTCATTGTACTTTTGTTTTCTTTCTTCCTTGTTTTTTTCTTTGGGTTTTCTTGTCGGTTTTTATCAGCTTTCTTTTTGTCAACGCATGTCTAATCTTTTCTCAATACACAATATACATTTTTAGAGTACACATGATATATTTTTCTGATACAAGCTGCAAAATTTTCAAATGCATGATGCACATTTTCTTAAAATACATTTTTCAAACACTTCTTGAATACATGGTAATTTATTTCAAATACATTATGTATATTTTTGAAACAGCAATAAACATTTTTTTCTAAACTGCGTGATTTTTTCTATGATGTATAACCTTTTTTGAAAATTTCACGGACATTTTTGGCAAACACATAATTTTTTCTTAAAACGTTAAAATAAATTTTATGTAAATAGACATTTTTTAAACCTATGCAAAAAAATACGTTTGTACATATCATTTTTCTAAATTTCATGAACTTTTTTTAAACGCGGGAAGATTTCTATCAGATGTGATGTACATTCTTGTAATGGAACGAAACATTTTTGACGTTACACAAACATCTTTTCTATAACAATAGCATACATTTTTTGAAACACGGGAAAAAATCATTGTCATGGACATTTTTTTCATAGTTATCGTTATCAATATATTTTAAAACTGTGCAATTTTTTTACTATGTTAACCTTTTTTCAAATTCGTTTTTTTACTTCCAATGTAAATTTAAGGTTTTGAAACATATGCATTTAATTTGAAATAAAAATAGAAAACAAATCGGGTTATGTTAGCAGGATGAGGCACGTCCTACTGACCGGCCACCAATTAACTGGCGATTACTATGTTGGGGGCGCTTTTTAGCAGGGACGAGACTTGCCTGCTCCCCGCTTGTGTGCCCATCCGTACTTCCGCATACGTGGCTTGATTTGATTGGGATAAAATAAGGCCCGGCTCCACCCCTTTAAAATCAAGGAGGAGATGATTAGATTAGAAAAGAAAAAGGAAAAAAGACAGCCGTAGGATGAGGTGGGAGCACGGATGGGAGCATGGAGAGGGAGCAGGCAAGCCGGATCCTTTTAGCAGGTACTCGCTGGGATGCTGGAGCTTCGCGTGGTGTGCCCAGCCGCCGCCATGTGTCACGTGTTGGGTACTCCTTCATGATTCCCTTTTTCACGTGTCTTTTTGAGATTTTTAGGAGGGTTTCGGCTTATTTATATTTCTTTGGTTTTCCCAAGGTTTTTATGGAACTTTTTTCTAGGAAGCTATGTTTTTCGTGGAAAGCACAGGTGTGCTTTCACGATAAGCATAAAATTTGCTTACGCCAGAAGCACGACCTGCGTAGTGTGCTTCTCCAAATAGGAAAAATACGGTTGTGCTTCAAAAAAAAACACAGTATGTGCCCCTGCGAGAAGCACAACCTATACTTCTACGAGAAAGCATAGTTGTGTTTGTCGGAAAAAAAAAAAGCACAACTTTGCTTCCCCCGAAAGAAGGGAAAAGCACAATAGTACTTCTACAAGCACATCTTTGATTCCGCGAGAAGCACAACCTTAGCTTCCCCATCAAAAAGAAAAGCACAACCCGTGCTTCCTAAAAAAATGAAAAAACTGTGCTTCTGGGTTTTGGTTTTTTTCTTCCGATTGTTTTGTTTTTTTTTCTTTGCCAGTTTTTTATTTTGGTTTACCTTTTTTTGTCAGTTTTTATTTTTTTCAGTTTTTATTTTTTCTTATTTTCAGTTTTCTCGTGGAAAAAAATGTCGAAACCTATTAACATGTGATCTAATTTCGAAGATCTCGGTGCAAGAAATACAATGTGAAAACGGTTCGTTACTTGGACGCACGATTCAAGAAATAAAATGATTTGAATAATCAAATCTACAAAAGAATACGAAAACTATCAAGTTGCAACAAGTGACACATACAGTGTGCCTTCACAGATAGCCGCATCCGGTGACATAAGACGACACAGACTAACAAATTCTTGTAACGACACAGAATAGAAATGTCGTTTCTTACATAGGAAATCCCAAAACGAAGGAGAATTTGTATCAAAAGCGTCTCGCCGGCTTGTGCGCCACTGTATTTGCTTCCTGTTGACAATGCTGAAAGGTGATAGAGCCAGCCAATTTTTCATGGATTTCCTGTGTTTGAACAAGCGATGGTGAACCAAATCACTGTAAACAAACCAGGGAATCGAGTTCCAAATCCCCACGCCTTTTTACACACATATATATACTACTATAATGAGGAAGGAAACAACAACAAAAGTCGAATAATAATGTGAATGATCAGCATGTGAAACCACATGCCACATGTGTTGTGGATCAGAATCGCAACCTCAGTAGATTTGCCCTTCTGAGTGGTAACATTCGTTGTCATTCTCCCAGTATATGAAATGTGAAGAATTCAAACCATCACCATTCTAACAAACCACGCAGACAAACACCAGCTGCAGCTAATGTATGCAACAAAATGTCCCAGAACAGGGAATTGTATGTCGTTCCGAACATGATGCAGTTACAATGTTTCTTTCACGTTTCTTACGCAATTGTCCTAGATCATTGCCATGCATAATTTTTTCATCGAAATGACATTTTCCGTTCAATGTTTCATCCTGGATTTATTTTATCAAATTAAACGCCCGTTAAATAATTCACTTGTAAACCCCACCTGAATATTCTGCTTCACAAGGGGGGAAACAGCCCATGTAAATAAATCAACTAAAACTGCCTCAGACGGTGTAAAAAGATGTGATCACTGTTCACCAATGCTTACCTGATGGACATAGCATGCATAACACTGCCAGCAGGGGATATCCATCCTCCAAATCAGTACTAAACTGACAAAGATTTTATTTTGGTGGAGACACATTCTTATATGTACATGAACGACAACTAGTCTGGTTCATACGGTTGCATATGCATAGATAGATAAGCATTCATGGTTCTTCATCTAGCGAGCAGCTACATGATTTGCAGTGCCAGGGAACGGAACGACGCTGATTAACACTAATATTTACAGTCATGTCATGTCTGCCTGCCTAATGAACTGATCTTGCATTGTCTTGCAAGGTCACACGGCGCCCTGGTCGTCATCCTCGCTGGAACTTATGCGAGCGTCATGCTCAGCCCACAGCTGGATGCGGTCGGGAGGGCCGCCTCCGCCCGAATGGATCTTGCACCTGCGCCTCGCCCAAATAAATGAACAGGATGAGGAACGGATTTCGGTGCATATTGCTGACTTGCGTTGTAGTTTTGTTTTTCCTTGCGATGCATCATCAGTGTTGTGAACTAGCTAGTTTAGTTTGTAGACATAGTTAACAGGGTAGTAGGGTAGCATAGAACTATGAGCGCAGCAGTTGCATGTTCAATTTATTAGCACACAAATGATTGAAAATGATGTCAGATTAAGAAGAGGTTAATATGATGTAAAAACTAAGACTGCAAGAGTAGCTAGCGATCCGATCCTGAAGCAAAGCAGAGTAGCTAGCGATTCGATCCTGAAGCAAAGCAGAGTAGCTAGCGATTCGATCCAGAAGCAAAGGAGAGCGAAGCAATATGAGAACAAAGGGAGAGGCATGAGGGTCTGACCTCTCCAGGATGAACTTGCCCTCCTTATACCTCTGATCCTTGTCAAATGCAGACACCTAACAAGCATACAGGACCATGGACAAGTGAGTATAATGACCACCAATCAAACCAAGGATGAACAATGAAGAGGAGAACCAATGTTGAGGCGAATGTCGCTTACGTATTTCCAGCCGAGGATGGCTCCGCAGGCGACGCAGAAGATGTCGCGGACGGTGTGCAGGCCCGTGGTCATCATCCGGTCGTCCTCGCTCTCCCCGGCGACCACGTTCACGCTGCATTGCCGATGAAGGAAGGGTACATACACAATGAAACACACGGTAAAACAGAGAACAGAGCACATCAATTCTTCTGAATAATAATAATAATGCAGCAGCAGCCGTGTTACAGAGAAGAACAGAGCACACAGTAAATAAAACAGAGCACAGGCAGTAGCAAGATGATGAATAAAAATGGAGAAGTATGAGCAAGATGGGGGGATTCAGGCATGGTCCAGTAATCAATCACTTACACCTTGTCGAAGAGGTAGGCCTTGCCGTGCTTGCAGCGGAACATCTGGCCAAGAAACAAGACCAAAGCGCGTGTTCAGTTAGGACAAAGATGGACACAAACGGAGATGGGAGAGACGGGGGGAGAGGGATGGATACCTTGGAGATGATGTGCTGGGCGTAGGCGAGGTGGGAGTCGCAGTGCTTGCAGCAGTAGATGGTGCCGGTCGCCGGCGCCAGGCTGGTCAGGAACAGCCGCCCCATCGGTCGATCCCTCCTCTTCTTGCTCCCCTAAGACGGCCTGCCAACCGATGCTGCTTGCCGACCGGCTGTCGATCGGCGATCCGCGCCTGCCGGAGAAGAGCGGCGCGATCCGATCCCGGCGACGGACGGAAGGGAAGGGGAATGGGGGAAAAGTGGGGTGCAAGTAAATACGAGTACTAAATTTGTGGGGAAGGAAGGAGACGGGAAGCAATGGGTAATGGGGAATTTTGACTGGGCAGAGAGACGGTTTTGCCCACGATGCCACCGCTCTCCCCATCAGCAATCCACTATCTCTGTCTTGGGCTAGGGCCTGCTCCAATCAGCTATGTTATTTACCTCAGATTCGCCTGCTCGGCCCGGCCCGACCCCATAACATAACTGCAAAGGAGGGCCGGTCCAACAAGGCGACCCAATGGATGCGCCTTTTGTTCGTTTGGGTCGGCCGAGCAGACGGGCGCGTCCGTTTTTTCGTTTGGATCGGCCGATGCGTCTTACGAATGGCAGACCTATATTTTTCCCGCGTTAAAAGAAAAAAAAACATGTTTTGAAAACACGCAGCCGAAATGAGCATGATTAATCATTAATGTTGGGAGCCGCTGTTGCTTCGGCGTCAGCAGTTTGCGCGTCTGCGCCGACCGGGGCACCACAGGCAAAGGAATGCGATGCAGGCTCGCTAGGGTTTGCATGTCGCCGACGAGGGGGCAAGCTAGGCTAGATGTGGAGGGGGATGGAAGTGAATGAGCCCCCCTCCCCCCCCCCTCCATGCTTGCATTAAAAAGGACGGCGCCTTGGCGCTTCCACCCACTGGCAGATGGGCCCGAGGTCGGTGGACGCGTTTAATACAACTGTGGACGGTGGTTGGGCGGCCAACAGGTGGGGCCGTGGCTGACACCGAGAGGACATGCTTCGTGTCTGTTTCGTGTCCGCATGGACGGAAACCAGCCGCCAACGTTTTGGTCCGTTTCAACCCAAACGAACATGCACAGACAGTTTGGGACGGCTGGCAATGCAGCGACCAAATGGTCCGCCAGCATCCTTTTATGTCCGCACGGGCAAAAAACAACGCCCAATGTACATACTCATTTTCAGTTCCTGGCCTTTTTTTGTTCGCTCGGACCCATTTTTGTTCCAACTTTGGGACAGATCTAGGCGGAGGCGGACACAACAGGAATATTTTATGTGTCCTCTTTTGTTCGATGCCTGTCTCGCGTGGCCCACCTGTCATCCACTCATGCAATTAGTTTTCTCCCTCCTCTCTATCGCTTCGCCATGGCGCAGGTGCCATCTCGCCCAAACACGCTCACTCTGCTCTGCCATCGCGCTCGCCCCTCCCCCCACCACCGCGCCATGTCGCGCCCCCCGCTTGCCCTGTCGCGTCGCGCCCTGCTGCACCGGGCCATGCCACGCTCGCCCCGGCGCGCTCGGTCCGACGCACGCACTCCCTTTGGTGCCAAGCAGAGGAGGGCGGGCCATGCCCGAGTACGCCAAGGACTCGTCGGAGATGATGTGGGTGGACCTGCCCGACTGCTTCTGCTTCCACCTCTAGAACTCCTGGGAGTAGCCGGAGACCGGCAAGGTGGCGGTGATAGGCTCGGGGTTAGGCGAGAGCTCGGGGCTGCGGGGTGGTGGCACGGCAGGTTAGGGCAGTTCACCCACCAGGCGTTCGACAGAATGGCGGAGAGGACATGTCACAAAATGTAAGCGCCCCTGTTGGGCGCACCGGCTGACCCAAACGAAAAAACAAGCATGAACGAGCAGACGGGTGATCCAAACAGACAAAAAGTCTCTGCATAGCTTCCAGGTTTGACAGATCTCCCCTTGTTGACCTAAAGAAGGAAGCATTCAGTATTTCTAAGATGCTGCCGAATGTGAAGATCTTCAAGATTAGCAGGAAAGCTAATAAGGTGGCGCACGAGATAGCTAAGTTTAGTTTTAATAATAAGTCTGATGATGTTCTTATTAATAGCGTTCCGGCCTGTGTGGAACATGTTGTAATGAACGATTGTATTAATATTCTAAGTTAATTAATATATGGGTGGGGTTTTAAAAAAACGGACAAAAAGTGAACAAAATCAGTGTTTGTTTGGGTCGCCGCATTGAAGTTGCTCTTATGTATTTCAGATGTTCAATCATTGTGGAACCTGAAATTGTGAGTTATAGCCCACGATGATGCTCGAAATAAACGAAACCATTGTGTTTTGGCGACCACTTATAGTAGTGTACGGGGTTCCTGACGTGGAGATTATCCTAGAACCCCAAAATTGTGAGATGCAACCTTACGGGCCGAATCATGAAAACGATGTGTTTTGGCAATCTACCATTAGCAATGTACCAGGGATCATTAGACGTGGAAATCTTCCAGAGACCCACATTTCAACTTCTCATGAGGTTTAGAGCACTTGAGCACTTTTTCCATGATTTCTACACAAGTTATATATATTCCCAAATTATGGGGATCTCAAGGCTCATTTTGGTGTCATGATTGACTTCTTACGGTAGGATTGCCGAGATCTCAGTCGTTTAACGGCTAGAATCTGAAGCATAAATGTGTTTCAATCCTTAGAATGATATCTTGATTCATCGCTTTAGGATTCTCCACATCTTAGGATCTCGGTCATTTAGTAGCTCGATCTCAAGGATAACTTAAAACTAGGAGCAGATTCCTGCTGCAGAGACTAGCCGACGACTCGAGATATCGTCAAGTTCACTTCAAGAAGTCAATCATGCCAAAGAAACGAGCCTCAAGATCCTAAGCCTTTGTGAATCCACATGCATGGATCAGAAATTGTCCAAAAAGACTCAAATAATCCTATAACCCTGGCCATAACTGAAATTGGGAGCACATTTCTGCTGCAGAGACTAGCTGCTAACTTGTCAAGCTCACTTTAAGAAGTAAAGCATGTCATGCAAATGAGATTCTAGACCGTAAGGCTTTGATAATCTACATGCATGGATCAAAAACTTGTTGAAAAATAGCTCAAATGTTCTAATCCTTATGATAAATTGAAACCAGGAGCATATTTCAACTGCAAAGACTAGCCGATGACTCGAGATATCATGAAGCCACTTTAAGAAGTCAAACATATGGAAAAAAATCGGCTTTGAGATCCTAAGCCTTCGAGAGTATACATGGATGAATAATAAACCATCGAAAAAGAACTTGAATGGTCTAAACCTTAGGGCAACTTTAAACTAGGTGCACATTCGTGCAGCAGAGACAAGCTGCTAACTCGAGATATCCAATATCACTTGAAGAAGTTAAGAATGTCACGAGATGAGTATCAAGATCCTAAGCCTTTGCGAATCTACATGCATGGATCACAAATCATCCAAAATTCTATAAACCTTAGGATAATTTAAAACTGAGAGCACATTCCTGCTGCGGAGACTGGCGGCTGACTCAAAATACCATCGAGCTCACTTTTAAAAGTCAAGCACGAATAACTTAAAAATGTTAGTACATTCATGCTGCAAAGACTAGCTGCTAACTCGGAATATTGTCAAGCTCACTTTTAGGACTCAAGCACGGATAACTTAAAATTGTTAGTACATTCTTGCTGCAGAGACTAGGTGCTTATTCGAGATATCGTCAAGCTCACTTTAAGAAGTCAAGGATGTTAAAAAGAAATGAGCCTCAAGATCATAAACCTTTGATGATCCACGTCCATGGATCACAAATCGTCAAAAAATAGATCAAATGCTCAGAACCATAGGATAACTTGAAATTGAGAGCATGCAAACTCATGCTGCAGAGACTAGCCACTGATTCAGATATCGCCAAGCACACTCTAAGAAGTTGAGCATGTCACGAAAATGATCTTCGAGATATGAAGAAGAAGACCACTTCCTCCATAGCTAGGGTTTATCCCGATTCCCTAACTACCAAATGATCTTATCTACCCCGCACCAAGACACAGGGACCGATGGAGACGAGGTAGAGGTAGCAAATACATAAAACACTTGTCGGAGATTTCGATTGGCACCGTAGTACTAAAACCCTAATAGGAGGGTATTCCTTGTGTGAGAGTCTACCAAAACTGACGTGAATCGCTAGAGAGGTGGTTCATTTTTTTTCAATGGAAACTGACGTGAATCTATGGATCACAAATCATCCAAAATTCTATAAACCTTAGGATAATTTAAAACTGAGAGCACATTCCTGCTGCGGAGACTGGCGGCTAACTCAAAATACCATCGAGCTCACTTTTAGAAGTCAAGCACGAATAACTTTAAAATGGAAACGTAGGCCACGGATACGCCCGCGTAAGCGAAATGTGACCGTATATGAATGTTCATGCAAGTTTGATGACCAGAAATACGTATTTTATAAGTTTGTGCACCAAACTGACTGTC
This sequence comes from Triticum dicoccoides, assembly GCF_002162155.2. Classification (NCBI taxonomy): domain Eukaryota; kingdom Viridiplantae; phylum Streptophyta; class Magnoliopsida; order Poales; family Poaceae; genus Triticum; species Triticum dicoccoides. The sequence continues at coordinate 2,463,117 of NC_041388.1, read as the reverse complement.
GCATGGAAGTTCTATGACTCCCGGTGTATTTACCTTATTAAGAAACCACGTGCAAGCTACTATTTCGTATGCTTAGACAGGGCCGGTCCTGAGATTTTGGGGGCCCGGGGCGAAAGTATAATTTGGGGCCCCTTGTTATAAACATAATATGCATATCTTCAAATTTTCTTGTAAGATTCTTCGATGAAAAATCACTTTGTGATTGTGTGAATGTCAATATCATCCAATAGTTTGTTATCGATGCATAGTGTTACCTAACCATTTAAGCTCTTTTAGTTCATTGTTTATCCCAAATGGTTCTTCAATAATTTTAAATTTGAAAAGCTTGTTTTAGCTGATGCAACAATCACATGCACCGTGAATCTGAACAATCTTTCAACACAGTGAGTTATATCCTTTCTTCAATGAAGTGATTCATATCAACCAAAACAAACAGATATGTAACATGCAAAAAAAATCATCCGCAGCTTATAGAATTTCTTCATGGCAACTACTTTTATCAAATTCTTTCTTTCTCAAAGCACGAAGTTTTACTTTAAACTGTATGGAATAGTACTATTGACATACCTGAGATTGATTAGATCGGCGTCAGTCATTGGACGCTCGGCGATGATGTGACGTGGATTTCTGGTGGCAGACACTCGAGGATGTACATGTGCGCTCGGGCCGACAATGTCAATTTTCTGGGGTAGGTGATGTTCATGCTGTGTCGTCGCCGCATACAGTGCCCGGAGACTGATAGATGTTGTGGGATCGGGTAGGCTAGATTGATGGCGGAGGAAGGAGATCACCTTCTCCTTGGCTCGAGGAATCAGCGCCGACGGCCATGGTGGAGTCGTCGGCGTGGGGTTGTGTGTGTGCTAGGGTGGATGCAGTGGAGCTTCCCATCGGCTCGCGGTAACCCTAGATTGGTAGGGATGTTGGTGGGGGTCAGCGGTGCACGGTCCCGTCGAGCCGTTCGGCTCGAACGGAAAAGAGATCAACCTAACAGAGACTAGTCACCCCTAAGCGATTTGGGATCTGGAGTTTGGAGCTTGCGGAGAACAGAGAATAGAGGGAATTAGGGATGACCTCACGTCACACGATCGTTTATTTTTCTTTTGGAGGGAGAATGTCTCACGATAGTTATGGAATATAAAGAGAATGAGCCGACGTGATTTACGTGTGTACGCTGATTTGTTTCCGCATGATCGTACCCTGATTTATGTGCGTCCTTCTTGGGCTGGGCTACTTCTTTTTTCTACGTGAAGCTATGGCCTGCTACTATACTTACCTTTATATGTATATTACACCTTGGAGGGGGCCCCTAGATCTTGGGGGGCCGGGCCGGCCCTGCGCTTAGATCACACTCTAACTGTTGGATGGAATCGTGCAAGCAAGCATTACATGTTTTGAGGTTTTGGGCATTTGGACCGGTGACATGTGGTGCAGGCACCTTGAAACGGCAGCAAAGTGGCCGAGGTAGAGCGTCGCACGTATGAAATCCGATGGTTCAAATCATCGATTGCAGTGTGATGGATCTTTTCTCGATCGTAACAGCAGATTGCAATGTAACGGTGGTTGTTGCGTGGCTACTGTACATTATATTAATTCTCTGAATCGTACGCCATGTATATATGTACTCCATTGCTGTGATTGGGTAGAGGTTGGTGCATGCATGTATTGGCATGTTTGCAGCCGACCAGAGGGAGCATAGGTCTATAGTAATACTACCATGTTGATGCTAGCTCTCTCTCTCTCTCTCTATCGAGGATGGCTGGATATGAAAGTCAAACCCGGGGAGAGGAGAGGGCAGGCGGCCTTCAAGTTGCGTCTCTCCTGTCTCCTCTCCTCCCATGCATGTCGTCGTCCACAAAGCCACGCCAACTCTGTTCAATCATACTCCCTCCGTAAAGAAATATAGGAGCGTTTAGATCACTTCTTTCCATGCATGTCGTCGTCCACAAAGCCACGCCAGCTCTGCTCAATCATACTCCCTCCGTAAAGAAATATAAGAGCGTTTAGATCACTTCCTCCCATGCATGTCGTCGTCCACAAAAGACACGCCAGCTCTGCTCAATCATACTCCCTCCGTAAAGAAATATAAGAGCGTTTACTCTTATATTTCTTTACAGAGGGAATACTACGTACTACAGTAACACCGACTGCCACTAGTGTGTTCTCACAATCTACTCGTACCACAAACACACCTTATTCGTATCTCTCGTGTCTATAGGATCCGTATATATATATCTCCTGGCCGGCCAGCTGCTCCTATCTTTTTGCTAATACTGCTATACTAATGAAGAAGCATGGTTGCATGTCAAACATCATCACTTTCAACTCTTTCTTGAGTTAATAAAAATAAGCTCCCCTTCTTTCTCCTGTGTGCATCTCAATCCCAATCCCAATCCTGATCCTAGGATGGATGGATGGATGCACTGCTCCTGACAGGAAACTAAAACAGGAATCTCAAAGCAAGGACTAATGGAATCATCAAAGATAAAGATAATATATACTACTCTACTCTACCGTATTTGATATGATAGTATAATAGACACTCGGATACATGTGATCTCGGCCAGAGGCACGGAGGCAGCAACACAAAGTCTTCCTTTGCATGCCGACCGCACCCAGCCACCATGCAACAATGAAACAATCATTATCATACTCTATCAACATTTTTAACAGTTTAGCCAACATCTACAGCCGCATATGACAAATATGGTTCCTCAAACGCCCCCGATCGCGTCCGTGAGCACTCACCGGACACTTCTCAAATTATATACTACATAGATCGCCTAGCTACTCCTCGTAGAGATGTCGACTATCTCCATGCCCGCCTTCAGATACACATGGGCGGCAGCTGCAGGTCCGGCTCCTCTGGCTGTCTACTGATATATCCCTAGCTCTCACAAAAAAAATGGATTAAAAATCCCGGCTCCATGCAACAATGAAAAATTCTGCATCTTCCTTCTCCCTTTTGCTGCTGTGTTGAGCTGAGCTGCAACCAACCAACGACTCCTGAGGGAACATGCTCATAGTCTTTCATTGCATTTAATGAGCCACGTCATTTATATATATATATATATATATATATATATATATATATATATATTTCTTGGTGTAAGTAATTAAATTCCGCCGTCCATTTCAGCAGCAAGGTCAACTCTCCTCTCCACGTCGCGGACGGTTGCCGCGGAGGAGGGAAACCGGCAAAAAAAAGGCGCCGCTTTTATCCTCCCGCCCGGCGGCTTCTCCTACGCGCCGGTCCCATGGCGCTCCCTCGCCTCCTCCTCCTCCTATGGAGCTGCAGCAGCCTGATCCTGCTGCTGGGCGGCGGCGGCGGGCTGAGAGAGGCGGCGGCGCGCACGGTGCCGGTGGAGTTCCTCTACCCGCCCTACAACCTCACCTACATGCACTACATCGACACCAGCGGCGTCTTCCTCCGCTCCCCCAACGCCACCTTCTCCGCCGCCGTCTTCAACGCCGGCGCCGACGACTCCTCCTCCTCCTCCAACTCTCCCCCCGGTGAGGAGTCCCAGATGTCCCGCTACTTCTTCTCCGTCCTCCACGACCGCTCCCGCACCCCCGTCTGGGCCGCCACCGCCGGCTCCACCATCATCCAGTCCATCATCCTCTCCCTCAACGCCTCCGGCCTCTACATCTCCGACCCCGCCGACCAGTCCGGCCCCTCCTGGTCCACGCCGCGCCTCGCCGCCCCCGTCGCCGCGCTCCGTCTGCTCGACACCGGCCAGCTGGCCCTCATCGACGCCGGCAACGCCACGCTCTGGTCCACCTTCGACGCGCCCACCGACACGCTGCTCCAGGGCCAGGTCCTTCCCCTCGGCGTCCCGCTCACCGCCACCGCGTCGGAGCAGGACCTCTCCCCCGGCGCCTACCGCCTCCTCCTCACCCCCACCGACGCGCTCCTCCAGTGGGCATCCTCCTCCGATGGCAGGCGTGACTTCGTCACGTACTGGGCGCTCTCCTCCGACCCGGCCTCCGTCCAGGACTCTAACCGCGCCGTGCGATCCATGATGGTCAACGCCTCCGGCATCTACCTCCTCGCGGACGACGACGGCCGGGACACTGTATTCAGCCTCCGCTTCGCGTCGCCGCCCGCGCCGGCCACCAGGATGCTCCTCAAGGTCGACTCGTCCGGCCGCCTGCGCGCGCTCAGCACGGCCTACTCACCCACGGCGGCGCGCGCCACGCTCCCCTCCGTCTGGGCCGCTCCGGCCAGCGACTGCGACCTCCCGCTGCCGTGCGGCACCCTCGGCCTCTGCACGCCCGGAAACAACGGCTCCTCCTGCATGTGCCCCGACGCCTTCACCACGCACACCACCGGCGGCTGCTCGCCGGCCGACGGCTCCGCGCTCCCGGTCTTATCTGACAGCTGCCTCGCCGGCAACGCCTCCGCCAAGTCGTCGGCAGCATCCGCGCGGACTCCTTACAGCTACACGAGGCTGGGCGACGGGATCGGCTACTTCGCCGGCAAGTTCGCGCTCCCCACAACCGCCGGCGACGCGCTCTCGGCGTGCCGCGACCTCTGCTCGGCCAACTGCTCCTGCGTCGGCTTCGTCTACAAGAACTCCTCCAAGTCCTGCTTCCTCGTTCACAACCAGATCGGCTCCGTCTTCCGCGGCGGCAACAGCGCAGCCGCCGCCGTCGCCTTCATCAAGACGGTCCCGCCGGCTCCATCTCGCGGCCAAGGCGGTGGCGGTGGCTCGTCGTCGCTGAGCACCATCACCATCATATTCGGCATCGTGCTGCCGGCCGTGGCGGCCGTGTTCATCACCTTCCTGCTGTACGTGCTGGGCGTGCACTGGCTCAAGAACCGCCATGGCGGCGCCAACACCGGCAAGGCCAAGAAGAAGAAGCACGGCAACGGTGGCAGCAGCTGGTTCATGCTGCACATGATGCCGTCCTTGTCGTCGTCGCGGGCGTCGTCCAACGTCCCGTCGGAGAAGGGCGACGGCGACGACAGCGAGGGCGACGACGACGAGGTGCTCATCCCGGGCCTGCCGACCCGGTTCACGTTCGCCGACCTGGAGACGGCGACCAACGGCTTCAAGTGGCAGATCGGCTCGGGCGGGTTCGGCTCCGTGTACCGCGGCGAGCTCCCCGACCGGACCACCGTGGCCGTCAAGCGGATGAACAACCTGGGCATGCAGGGCCGGCGCGAGTTCCTCACGGAGATCGCCGTGATCGGCAACGTCCACCACGTGAACCTGGTGAAGCTCCGCGGGTTCTGCGCCGAGGGCGCGCGCCAGCAGCTGCTGGTGTACGAGTACATGAGCCGCGGCTCGCTGGACCAGTCCCTTTTCCCCCGCGCCGCCACGAAGAAGAGGGACGTGCTGGAGTGGCCCGATCGTCTCGGCGTGTGCGTGGGCGCGGCGCGCGGCCTGGCGTACCTCCACGCCGGCTGCGACCGCAAGATCCTGCACTGCGACGTCAAGCCGGAGAACATCCTGCTGGACGACCGCGGCGGCGTGAAGATCGCCGACTTCGGGCTGGCCAAGCTGATGAGCCCGGAGCAGTCGGGGCTCTTCACCACCATGCGCGGCACCCGCGGGTACCTGGCGCCCGAGTGGCTCATGAACGCGCCCATCACCGACAAGGCCGACGTGTACAGCTTCGGCATGGTGCTGCTGGAGATCGTGCGCGGCCGGAAAAACTCTAAGCAGGATGACGAGCACGACACCACCACCACCGGCAGCAGCACCACCACCAGCGCCGCGTCGTCCGATGGCGCCGGTGGCGAGGCGACGAAGGCGAGGAACAGCTACTTCCCGGCGCTGGCATTGGACCTGCACGAGGAGGGGCGGTACCTGGAGCTGGTGGACCCGAGGCTGGAGGGCCGGGCGGACGCGGCGGAGGTGGCGAGGGTGGTGCGCGTCGCCCTGTGCTGCCTCCAGGAGGAGGCGTCGGTGCGGCCGGCCATGACGGCCGTGTCCGGCATGCTCGACGGCAGCATGGACGTGCGCGTGCCTAGGACCGAGCAGCTCGCCTACCTCAGGATGTACGGGCGCGGCCTCGTCGACGTACGGCCGGGAGGTTGGAAAGGGAAGTGGAAGGGCTCGGACATGACCGCCGGCAGCAGCAGCTGGTCGCCGCCGTCGTGCGTGTCGGCGCAGCAGCTCTCGGCTCCCAGATGACATGACATGACATCATCAGTGTAATGCAATGATGCAAATTTTGCAGTAAAAAAATCAATCAAAAATGTGTGTGCAATGTTCTTGTTCATACAGTATTTGTGAGCTGTGAATACATACATTTCATCAATGAAAAGGAGTAGTTGTTCTTCTTCGTTTTGCCGCCGGCGAACTGTTAGGATTTTCAATATTTCTCTCTAGAATTTTGTTTTGCTAAATTTATTTTTTTAGAATTGTTTTACTATTTCTAAGATAAATGAGAAATTTTGTGACTCATTGGATCTATGAAAACACATGTGGTATTATTATACTAGAAAACAAGGAGGACATCTAGTGGTAGTAGTAATCACTTTATTCAAAAGTGCTTTTCTTAGCTCATGCTCACATGAGCTCAGGTAAACAGTAAAATTCAATATAGGCCTAATGCGTTTTTTGAGGCTAACTTTGACCGAATATTAGAGCAATAATATATGACATGCAACTTACACAAAGCATACCGTTAAATTCGTATGTGAAAGGAGCTTCCAATATATAATTTTCACATTATACATTTCATGTATTATTAATCTTATCAATAGTCAAAAGCAGTCTTAAAAAATGCATTAGACCCTATATAGATAAAAGGAGGGAGTAGGGAGGATCGATCAGTTTCTTGTCATCGTGGAAGAAGCTGGGCCAATTGAAAAGGAGGGTCAACGCCAATTGCACATGGCGACGTTTGCTTGCATTTTCTTGCTTCCGTGTGAAAGGAGACGGTGAACATATGCACATGCTTTGCTGCATAAACAAACAAATCCATCTGCACCTGCCACGCCGGCCGGCCAACACGAAAAAAAGAAGATAATACATCATTAATACTTCAAAATACTTTGATATGTCAACACTGCGGTATCTTATCCTAACGGGCTAAAATACCGTGGTTTCATGCTACTCTGGTTATTACAATTTTTTGCTCATAGCGTGAATGTATTTTTTTGTGAGTAAGGCCTTGTTTGGTTTCAAATAAGTCACCAACTTAGAGCATCTCCAACAGACGCTGAACGCGGCGCGTGCAAAAAACAGTTTTAGCGCGCGCCCATCGCCTGGTTTGGCGCGGCGCGCAGCGACCACTTTAGCAGCCGCGTTAAAATGCAGCGCGCGCTCATCTACTACCCCTATAAAAAAAAGAGAGGCGAAGATCCAAGCAATTCTATCCGTCCATCTACAATATCTAATGGTCTTTAATCCTCCTGTGTTTAACACAACAAGCCGCGCAATTAAGCTCGCCCGTTCCGAAAAAACCCACCGCACGCACGCACGAACCCCCACACGACGACCTTTCCCACACCCCGCACCTCCTCCTCCCAACGACCAGAGCATGGTCGGGCCTTCGCCGCCGCCCGCCGCCCGCCCATCCACGGCCAAGCCTCCGCCGCCGTTTGCCGCCTCCACGGCCGGGCCTCTGCCGCCTTCCGCCGCCCGCCCATCCTCTGCCGCCTCCAGCCGGTACTCTTCTCCGCCGCCGCGAGCGTGAGCAGCCCCCCTCCGCCCCTGGCCGTTGCCCGTGTGCGTCCGCTACACGCTTCCCACGACACGCAAGGGGATCTCTTTCTGCAACGAATCCCTCACCAATTTGAGTGTCGAGGACAGGCATATCCTTTCCCGTAAGCAATCATCATTAATAAGGAGAAAATATTTATGTTCAGTTTTGTGCTTGCTAATTCACCCCAAACGTCCGGTCTTGCTATTTTTGTTATATATATGTTCAGTTATGTGCTTGATAATTTACTCCACACGTCCGACCTTGCTAAAAAAATTAGAGGCACAGATCTTGCTATTATCTATACCTACTTCGTATCACCTGAAGAAGCTACGTTGATTGCCCATGTTTTCTTTGCTATACTACTTCTTCTTAGCTAATGTCGTTCAAGACTAGAGCATGTTTATCTGAACTAAGAAAGAATGTTAACTTATTTGGCTGAACTACATCCCTCCTCTCCGTGATGGCTGCTATCTCCTTTTTGTTTTGGGAAAGGACCTCAGATCAATTAAACGTCCAGCCAGATATACAAGGCATCCCATACAGTGTGAATGATTTACTCAAGTTCTAAGCTATCCAAGGCATTGGATTTTTCCTGGACATGGTTCAGAACGAAGACTGTACTGACATATAGTAATTGAAAAGCTTACATCACAGAATGATATAAGTAAGAAATGACACTCAATGTATTGGAACACTGATGTTGGTTTTAGATATGGAGTAAAGTTTCCCAGGGAAGAATCACTTTTCTGAACCATGCACATTTTCTCACATTATGCCAGTTAGAAGGAAGAGAGTTAAGAACATTAACACGTATCTTTGGTGAATATCGTTATACTATGTCCAATGATATACCATGTATACATATGTAAAAGGTTAAAAGTGACAAATATCTACCAAAAGAAACCATGCCCAGGAGCTAGATAGATTCTGGCCAAATAGATTTTGAAGAAGGGAGTTGGAACTTTGCAGTTGATTTTCTACATCAAATTTGGTAGCCTGGAGATGCAGAAGGAGTAGGCACAAGGAGGCGGATGGGGGTAGTAAATTTACTATGTGTTAGTTGTTACACTGAAAGAAAGCATTAGAAAGTTATATAAAGATAATAAGGAATGGGTATATTATTTGTAGTAAACAAATCTAGACACATCAGTTGTAAATGTTCAGGTTTGTGAACGATGTTCGTGGAGAATCGATGTTGAAATTTGTTTGCAATATCATCTACTTTCCATACTTGTTTATTGGCCTAGCAAATTCATATGTACGGCTTGCATTGCCAATCATGGTACTATTTTTCGTGTTTATGTATGGTATTTTCCCCAAAGATTCACATATGCTGTCAGCTGAGTTGGGGGCAAGCCTGGAAATCACTTGGAAGTTAGAGGAGGTGTGGTGTGTATTCATGCAGTTCTGATCAAAAAAACTTTATTCTATCACTGTATTATAACCCTGCAAATTAATTTTTGTTTTTCATTAATGCATCTACAACAGTTTACCAGTGAGTATTCTAGAACTTATTTATCTTTGATCTGATATAAGAGGTACTATAATTCTTGTCCTGACAAAACTCAAATTTAGATTACTTTTGGGCAACTGAAGTTGGGGTTTAGACTATATGCTTCATGCATATATGACAAAATTGGACATGATATAGAATTATAGACTGTATTACTCATCTCCTTTGAACATATATCATTTTCAATTTCTCTGTTTTTTTCTTGTTCTGCAGCCAACATTGGTAATGAAATGACACAATATAGAGCATGCGATGTGTCGATGGCATGTAACATTTTTCTTATTTGTCACCTAATTTACAGTTTCTTTTATATCCATTTATAACTTTTTAAATATTCAAAATGTGCTTACTGGAATTAGTTGTTTCCTGTCAAAGTTGAGGGCTTTAAACAGTGGACTGTAATGTGAGTACTGTAGATTAGAATGTGCTTACTTGTTTCCTCTTGTTTTTTACCACTGCAAGTGAATATGGCCTACGTACAGAGGTGAAAGCTTTATCAATTAATAGGAAGTTTGTGATTGGATGGATGCTCCCAACAACCAGTTCTTCCAAGGACATCCCCGTGGCTCCGCGACACTCTTTCAGGTTTGCCTCTTCTTACTTATCTAGCCACTGCCCAGTGGGTGTTATTATTGTTGTTAGTCCATGACTGATAGAATCTGGAGGTTGTTAATGCAGTTACTCAATGGACTAATATGACCTTTGCACCGAACCATTTCTTCTAAAAATTATTCACCTTACGTCCTTACCTTTGTTCTACCGTACTACTTTTAATTTTTATCAGCATGCTCCAGTGCCTATAAATTATTGCTACCGTAGCTTGTGCCAACATGAATGTGTGAAATTTCTAATGTATACAGATTTTGCTAATGGTCATAGTTCCAAATTTCATCTGGGTAAATTCATGTGCTTAACTTTTCTTTTAGGTAAGCTAAGTTTCTCTTCCCGGGGTTTATATTGCCTGAATGTTAATTTTTCTATTGCCTCATCTTGGGTCATACTTTGTGATACAACCATCTATTTTTATGTGTCTTGGCTTTGTTATTATTTATTTTGAGTTCACTCAACATATCATAATCTTTTTTTGCTTTATCCGCATTTTAGTTCAACATGCCATCTTGCAGACATGGCTGTATATCTGTTTGTTTCAAGCATCAGCGGCATCCATGGGCTTGACAACAATCTGAAGCGAGTAATTGGTGGTGAGAGATTTCTGAATAATGTAACCTGAATAAGGATGCTATCGTGCTATTCATCTATGTATGCTGCTATTGTAGAAACACAATTTCTGAATAACCAAATTGGCACATTTTCAGATCAACATTTTGTCTTCAACATTACTGAACTTTTTAGAGTTCTGATTCAATTGTATTTCAGAATACTTGCAACCTGAAGAATAGAGCAATTCTTAGTGTTTGTTTGGAAGCCTTTTTTTAGAAGTATTTATATAGGTTATTTAAATTGGGTTCAATTATTTTTCCTTCAATGAAATTTCATGCCCCTATAAATATAATCTCTTAACTATCTAAACATGCATTGCACTATGTGTTGACATGCTACCATTGTCTAATATATACCTAAACTTTCATTTTACTCTACCCGAATTTTCATTTTTAAGTGGATTTTTTTTGTGGTGATAGCTGCCCTTGGTATTGGAGAAAACATGAGGAGGATAAATAGTCAATGACAGTTGCTGAACGACTTCATTAGAGTTTAGCGTAAGCGTTCATGGGGGCCAGAGAAACGGGATTTGGGACTTCTGAATAATACTTTTAGTGACATGTAACTTTTTTTTAAATATGTTTCCTTGTAACTAGACATACTTGTGCTTTCACTTCGAAACTCAAATAGGCAATTTGAGTTAGTGGTATGCTTTAATAATGCATATTGTTGTTCTCTGGTTTCTCCATTGTGATGTCTTCAATTTTTTGATTTTTTTAAAATCCATACTCAAAATATATATCACATGAATTTATGTGCAATAGTTGAGATGTGCGTTGCACGTGCACGTTTACTAGTTCTACAAACTAGAAATGTAGGCATTGAAAGCATAAAAACTAGATAGATTGCATAGATTTTAAACGATACAAAGGTATTTTACATCGGAAACATAGATTGCATAATAATAAACGACAAACGATAAAAAACGAGATAGATTGCATAAAAAACTACTCTAAGTCGCTATCATCATCACCATTATCATCCTCGGCGGTGTCGTCCGAGGTATCTAGCCAGATGTCCAGCCACCGATCATCGTCCGGCGTGAAAAACGACTACCCACCTACTGCAATGAGATCGAACTGCGCATTCGCCAACGCCTTCCGCCGACGCCTGTTCAACCGCTCCTCGCGGCGCCTTCACCTGTCCTCCTCGCGGCGCCTTCGCGTGTCCTCCTCGCAGCGCCTTGCCCAGTAGACCTGCTCGTAGGCGACGTCCTTCGGGTGGCGCCGTCGCCACTCCGTCATGACCCGCTCGTCCTCCTGGGCGACGAGGAGGCGGCGCTGCCGCTCGGCGTGCTCCGCACGGTCTTGCGTCGTGTTTAGACGAGGCGGCGGGGCGACGTCGAGCGCCTGCTGAAGCGTGTACACATCTTGGAAGTTCATCTGGCCGCGCGGCCGGCCTAGGCGCCACGCTGCCGCGTCGTACGCGCGGGCGGCCTCGTGCGCCGTCCCGCAGGTGCCGAGGCCGAGCCGGAGATCGCCGGAGCGTATCTCCGAGTAGTAGCCGCCATTGGGGCGCAGGCGGACGCCACGGCAGCCGGACGCTCCTCGGCGGCGCGGCGGCGCGGCGGTGGCGGGGCGCTGGAGCGGCACGTGGCAGAGAGGGAGAGGAAGAGGAGAAGAGGAGGCGTGGAGAAGGCGCATGGCGCGCGCCGCACTTTATAGGCGCGCCGGAAGCGGTGCGCAAAAAATGGAGCGCGAGCTGGCGCCTTTTCGCGCACGCGCAAACGGTTCCCGCGCGCGAGCTGGCGCCTTTTCGCGCACGCGCAAATGGTTCCCGCGCGCGAGCTGGGTTTACCACGCGCATCGTTTGGCGCGGCCGTTGGAGATGCTCTTATAAGTCAAAAAGTGCAAAAAATGACTTATTTTGCCAAACGGACCCAACTTAGTCACGCCAACTTATAAGTCATAAGTTGCTTCACCCCAACTTAAAACTTATAAGTCACCCTTTCTTACGTGGATCTCATCACCTTTATATTAAAAAATAAGGTGAAAAGGTGGAGTCAGATGATTTATAAGTCAGATGACAACCAAATAGACGTGACTTATAAGTCACTGATTTTAAATCACCCGACTTATAAGTTAGGTGACTTATTGAAACCAAACATGCTCTAATACTACACCTACGAAGTGATTTACGAAGGCTTGCGTAACTTTCCTTCACCACATTGCTCTTTTTGTGCATCTCCCCCTGCTCCCAATCACAATTTGACAACTGCCGATTTACGTAAAACTCAACGTAAGTCTTTGTAGCTGTAGCATTGATCTTTTTGTGCATCTCAATTTTTACCGAGGAGTGTGGGTTTATACTTTCAACTTGAAAACTGCACAGATGCATCCTGAACTTTTCAAAACGTTGTCCCAATCCATGGTTTACCGAGTTTTTTGGCACTTTTTTTTCCGGGTGGGTTTTTGTGGCACTTGAAATTAGCACCACTAGAAACCATCACAAGCTCCCTTCAAAAAAAAAAAAAAAGAAACCATCACAAGCAGGGGTAGGTATGCATGGATATTCTCTATTGGTTTTTCAGGATTTGGTGAGCTTGCTATTTCTAAGCTGACTTTCCTTTAAATCAGCAAAACACATGCGGTGTTCTTATAGGAGACGATGACCACATCTGGTGGTGGGAGAACCATTTTATACTAGTATTAGTACTCTCCCCCCGTTTCAAATTACTCGTCGCAGAAATGGATGTATCTAGAAGAAGAAGAGGAGGCTGGGCCAATCGAAAGGAGTGTCAACGGCAACTGCGCATGAGCACGATTGCTTGCTTCCTTCCGTATGAAAGAAAGGAGATGAACCTGCACCTGTATAAACAAACAAATAGGTCCATCTGCACCTGCAGCTGCAAGCCACCACTATGCCGGGAATAAAAATGAAGAAATGCTGGCTAGCTGGATCAGTGCACCACGCCGCAAACAATAAGAAATGCGGTGGCGTCGCGCGCCGTCGCGGCGGGCCACTCCACTCGACCGGTAGCGGGCTAGATCCGCCGCCGCGGGAGCAAGAGAGAAGCCACGGGGTCAGAGAGAAAAGAGAGAAAGCCCCGGGAGGAAGGGTGCAGAGGCGCGCACGGCGCGGTGGTGCTCCACCTCGTCGCCGGCGGCCGGCGGCCGGCGGCGCGGGCGTGCCGCTGCAGCTCGATCCCGTGCGGGACAGAGAGAGAGGAGCGAGAGGTCGCGAGCGACGCGGGGGGAGGAAAGTGACCGAGGGTTTCCCTCGGGTGCCAGTTTTGTTTCCCCGATCTGCGCGCATGGCCGTTGGATTGCGGTGGACGGCCGTGATCAAAACCCTAAGCCACAGCGGGCTTCTCGGGCCGAATGCAGAGGCGAGGCCGGCCTGGGCCGCGCTGTACCGAGGCCGCCTGGGCGGCTGAGCCGCGCGCTGGGGCCGAGGCCGACAGCCGCGGGCGCTGCTGCATGGGCTGGGCCGTGGCCGGCTGTGCTGCAGATTTGTCTTTGTTATTTTTTCTTTATACAGTTCTTTTCAAAAGTACAGTAAAAGAAGAAGTCAAAGAAATATTATTATGTCCAGTTTAGGGCAGATTTAAATAGTCTTCTCTATGCAATTTTTTCCAACGATTTTTTTGTTTAGAAAATATAAAAGTAAACAGAAAAGTTTCTAAAAATGAAAATAGAAAATTTTCAGAAAAGAAAAGTTCGTGAATTTTATAAAGAAAATTAAAAAGTTCATGATTTTTTATTCGGTGAAAGAAAAGTTTCTGTAAAGAGTAAAAGTTCATGAATTTTTATTCATGATTTTCCGCTGCGTAAATAATTAATAGTGCTCTTTAACAAAAGTTTCGATAGAGTTAAATTTTTTAAGAGCATGTTAAAGTGATTATTAAAATGAACATGATTATGTTATTTTTATGACCAACGTTGTTAATAACATGATCATGTTTTATTATTGAAAATTTAAAGGTGCATTTATTTCTAATTTTTGCCCAACGGTAATATAGATTTAATTGCATAGAGAATTATATGTTTAATTTTGACCAACGTTAGATTAATGCATATGATTGTTATATTGATGTCACTAAAATTGTGATTTCAAGAGGCTTTCACTTGATGAGTTGCCTAAAAGATGTTCCGACACTCAGAGGTGACAATCACACTGAGTGGAGGAAGAAAGTTGAACTGACATTTGTTTGTGCTGATCTGGACTGGGTTCTGGATGAACCACTGTCAGTCAGACCTACAGAGCCAGTAAGAGAGACCACTGATGACGATGCTGCATGTACTAAAAAGAGGGGGGATTATGCTCCTTTGGAGATGTCCTACATCATAGAAAACCAAAAGTGGGTCAATGCAAACAAAAAAATGCATGGCCTTTATAAAGAATACAATTGAGAGCACCATTGTGGGCTCCATTGCGTAGTGCACTTCCGCAGGGGAGTTGCTTACAAAGATAAAGAGCCAGTTCATTGGCTCTTCAAAGATATATGCCACCCAGGTGTTAAAACAACTGGTGATAGAACACTACACATGTGGTGGAATAAGAGAGCATATCCTCAGGATGAGAAATATGGCAGCAAAGCTAAAGCCCATGGATGAGGATCTGGAGATCAAACCAAAGCTCCTGGTCCACCTGGTCATGGCTTCACTGCCAAAGGAGTTTGAAACTTTTGTTGTGAACTACAATATGTCACCTGGAACATGGGACATTGAAAAGACAATAGAGATGTGTGTCCAAGAAGAGGACAGACTAAAAGCCTCACATGGTGGTACACTCAACTATGTGAAGGATCACAAGAAAAAGAACTACAATCAAAACAACAAAAGTTCTCCTTCAAAGCCACAAGGAAAAGCTCCCTATCAGCATTAGCGTCAGCAATAGCTTTTCCCAATGGACAAAGACACTTGTCTCCACTGTAAGCAGACCGGACATTACAAGAAAGACTGCCCTATTTGGTTGAAGTCCTTAATGGCAAAGCAAGGTAACAACATTGTTTCCTTAGTTAATGAATCCTTGTACACACAGTTTTCGAAATCTACTTGGTGGATTGACTTAGGGGCAACTGTTCATGTTGCAAATTGTTTACAGGGATTCCATTTGACAGGGACTACGCTAAGAAGAGAAAGAGGCATTAAAGTAGCCAATGGAATTCAAGCAGAAGTTGAAGCTGTCGGCGACATCTCCTTGGAGTTAGCTGATGGATTCAAGCTTCTACTTAGAGATGTTCTTTATGTTCCTTCATGTAGTAGAAACTTAATTAGTGTTTCATGTTTGGACAAAGAAAATTATGAGTGTTATTTTGGACATGGCAAGTGTGCCATATGGTATAATAATGCTTATGTGGGTAATGCTTTACTACACGGTGAGCTTTATTTGTTATCACTTCGTGAAAAAGTGCATTCTGTATGCAATGTGATTGAACATGTTTCCATGTCGAATAAAGAACAAAACAAAAGAAAGAGAACATTCGACTCATCGAAATTATGGCACTGTCGCTTGGGCCATATTTCGAAGGGGAGAATAGAAAGATTAGTCAAAAGTGAAATTCTTCCTCCGTTAGAATTCTCAGACTTAGAACAATGCGTAGATTGCATTAAAGGAAAGTATATAAAACAAATCAAAAAAGGTGCAATCCATAGCAGAAGCACACTAGAAATCATCCACACTGACATTTGTGGACCATTTCCGGTGAAAAGTGTGGATGGATATGACTCATTCATAACATTCACAGATGATTACTCTCGCTATGGTTATATTTATCCAATCAAAGAAAGATCTAAAGCGTTGGATAAATTTAAAATATTCAAAGCTGAAGTTGAAAATCAGCATGATAGAAGAATAAAGATAGTAAGGTCCGACCATGGGGGAGAGTACTACGGTCGGCACACTCCATATGGCCAAGTCCCTGGACCTTTTGCAAAGTTCTTGCATGAGACTGGCATAGTAGCCCAGTATTCAATGCCGGGCGAGCCTCAGCAAAATGGAGTAGCTGAAAGGCGCAGCCATACACTTATGGATATGGTGCGCATCATGATGAGTTATTCCAACTTGCCATTGGGATTATGGATGGAGGCGCTTAAAACCGCCATTCACATTCTCAATAGAGTACCAAGCAAGTCGGTGCCCAAAACACCGTACGAGCTATGGACAGGAAGGGTGCCCTCCCTACAACACTTCAGGATGTGGGGGTGCCCTGCTGAGGCCAAAATGTTTAATCCAAACATTGCAAAGTAGATCCCAAAACAGTAAGTTGCCACTTCATTGGCTATCCAGACAGATCAAAAGGTTTTGGTTTCTACTGCCCAGACAGATATACAAAGTTTGTAGAAACGAGACATGCAGTCTTCTTAGAGGACGAAATGATGAGGGGGAGCTTGGTAGCTCGGAAAATTGATCTTGAGGAGAAGAGGGTGCATGCACCTAATCCGATGATTCAGGAGCCATTTTTCTCACTACCAGTTGCAACTCCACCCATGACAACTATGGGAGTATACCCAGAACCTGTCCATCAGGAGCCGACTGAACCCGTTGTTGAGCATGAAAGGGAGGTGCAACATCAAATTTTAGAAGAAGTGCCAGAAGTTGAGGCACAGAATGTGCCAGAAACTGAGGCCCTTAGAAGGTCTACAAGACCAAGAAAGTCAGCTATTTCTACTGACTTTAAAGTTGATAACACAGAAATGGTTCATATGGAAAAAGATCCCACCTCATATGAAGAAGCCATGAGAAGCCCTCATTCATCGAAGTGGATGAAGGCAATGGAAGACGAGATGAAATCGATGAGTTCCAAAGATGTTTGGGACTTAGAGGAAATTCCTAAAGGAGCCAAAACAGTAGGCTGTAAATGGGTCTACAAAATTAAGTATGACTCTAAAGGAAATATAGAAAAGTATAAAGCACGACTCGTGGCAAAAGGATTTACACAAAGATAAGGGATAGATTACAATGAAACATTTTCTCTAGTCTCATGTAAGGATCCTTTCAGAATCATAATGGCATTAGTTGCTCATTTTGATTTAGAGTTACATCAAATGGATGTTAAGACGACATTTCTAAATGGCGATTTAAAAGAAAATGTCTACATGAAACAACCTAAGGGTTTTATTATGGAAGGTAAGGAAAATATGGGATGCTGCGTGAAGAAATCCATTTATGGATTAAGACAAGCCTCTCGGCAGTGGTATCTAAAGTTTAATCAAACGATTAAATGTTTTGGATTTAAAGAAAACATTGAGGATAATTGCATTTATGCAAAGTTTAAAAATGGGAAATATATTTTCCTAATCTTGTATGTGGATGATATCCTGCTTGCTAGCAGTGATGTTAGTCTACTACAAGAAACAAAGAAATACTTATCCTCAAATTTTGACATAACAGATCTTGGTGAAGCATCATATGTTTTGGGCATAGAAATTCACCGAGATAGGAACAATGGAGTCTTAGGACTATCGCAGAAAGCATATTTAGAAAAGGTTCTTAAAAAGTATAATATGCATGCGAGTAAAGCCACACCTGCTCCTATAGTCAAGGGCGATAGTTTTGGGAAATTCCAATGTCCCAAGAACCAGTACGAGATCGATCAAATGAAAGCAGTACCATATGCTTCGGCAGTTGGCAGCTTACAGTATGCACAAGTATGCACTCGCCCTGATTTAGCTTTTATCACCGGGGTACTCGGTAGATATCAAGAGAATCCAGGCATGGAGCACTGGAAGATGGTAAAGAAAGCATTGCGTTATGCTCAAGGCACGAAGGACTACATGCTAATATACATGAGAAGTGATTCCCTAGAGATAAAAGGGTATTCAGACGCAGATTTTGCGGGGGACAGAGATGATAGAAAATCCACATTAGGATACGTCTTCACTCTCGCTGGGGGAGCTATGATAACCCACAAGTATAGGGGATCGCAACAGCTTTCGAGGGTTGATTATTCAACCCAAATTTATTGATTCGACACAAGGGGAGCCAAAGAATATTCTCAAGTATTAGAAGCTGAGTTGTCAATTCAACCACACCTGGAAACTTAGTATCTGTAGCAAAGTGTTTAGTAGCAAAGTAATATGATAGTGATGGTAGCGGTAACAAAAGAGTAATGAAAGCAAAGTAATGTTTTTGGTATTTTGTAGTGATTTAACAATAGCAACGGGAAAGTAAATAAGCGTAAACCAGTATATGGAAAGCTCGTAGGCATCGGATCAATGATGGATAATTATGCCGGATGCGATTCATCATGTAACAGTCATAACATAAGGTGACACAGAACTAGCTCCAATTCGTCAATGTAATGTAGGCATGTATTCCAAATATAGTCATACGTGCTTATGGAAAAGAACTTGCATGACATCTTTTGTCCTACCCTCCCGTGGCAGCGGGGTCCTAATGGAAACTAAGGGATATTAAGGCCTCCTTTTAATAGAGAACCGGACCAAAGCATTAGCACATAGTGAATACATGAACTCCTCAAACTACGGTCATCACCAGTAAGTATCCCGATTATTGTCACTTCGGGGTTAACGGATCATAACACATAATAGGTGACTATAGACTTGCAAGATAGGACCTAGAACTCTCATATATTGATGAAACCATAATAGGTTCAGATCTGAAATCATGGCACTCGGGCCCTAGTGACAAGCATTAAGCATAGCAAAGTCATAGCAACATCAATCTCAGAACATAGTGGATACCGGGGATCAAACCCTAACAAAACTAACTCGATTACATGGTGAATCTCATCCAACCCATCACCGTCCAGCAAGCCTACGATGGAATTACTCACGCACGGCAGTGAGCATCATGAAATTGGTGATGGAGGATGGTTGATGATGACGACGACGACGAATCCCCCTCTCCGGAGCCCTGAATGGACTCCAGATTAGCCCTCTTGAGAGGTTTTAGGGCTTGGCGGCGGCTCCGTATCCTAAAACGCAATGATTTCTTCTCTCCTATTTTTTCTCCCCGAAAGCAGTTATATAGAGTTGGAGTTGGAGTTGGATCGGGGGGGTTTTCAGGGGGCCCACGAGGTAGGGGGGCGCGCCCCCACCCTCATGAGAAGGGTGTGGGCCCCCTGGTCTTCATCTTTGGAGAGGATTTTTATTATTTATTGTAAGGTATTCCGTGGAGTTTCAGGTCATTCCGAGAACTTTTGTTTTCTGCACATAAAACAACATCATGGCAATTCTGCAGAAAACAACGTCAGTCCGGGTTAGTTCCATTCAAATCATACAAGTTAGAGTCCAAAGCAAGGGCAAAAAATGTTTGGAAAAGTAGATACGACGGAGACATATCAACTCCCCCAAGCTTAAACCTTGCTTGTCCTCAAGCAATTCAGTTGACAAACTAAAAGAAATAAAGAAAAACTTTTACAAACTCTGTTTGCTCTTGTTGTTGTAAATATGTCAAGTTAGAATTCAAGTTTTCAGCAAAGACTATAACTAACCACATTTGTAATAATTCTTAGGTCTCATGATTACCCATATCAATAGCATAATTAACTAGCAAGCCATAATAATAAATCTCGGATGACAACACTTTCTCAAAACAATCATAATATGATATAACAAGATGGTATCTCGCTAGCCCTTTCTGAGACCGCAAAACATAAATGCAGAGCACCTTTAAAGATCAAGGACTGACTAGACATTGTAATTCATGGTAAAAGAGATCCAATCATAGTCATACCCAATGTAAACTAACAATAATGAATGCAAATGACAGCTGCGCTCTCCAGCTAGTGCTTTTTAATAAGAGGGTGATGACTCAACATAAAAGTAAATGGATAGGCCCTTCGCAGAGGGAAGCAGGGATTTATAGAGGTGCCAGAGCTCGGTTTTTAAATAGAGGTGAATAATATTTTGAGCGGTATACTTTCATAGTCAACATAACAACCAAGAGATGGAGATATCTTCCATGCTACACACATTATAGGCGGTTCCCAAACAGAATGGTAAAGTTTATACTCCCTGTCGATGTCAAAACCGGCGGATCTCGGGTAGGGGATCCCGAACTGTGCGTCTAAGGCGGATGGTAACAGGAGGCAGGGGACACGATGTTTTACCCAGGTTCGGGCCCTCTTGATGGAGGTAAAACCCTACGTCCTGCTTGATTATTCTTGATAATATGAGTAGTACAAGAGTTGATCTACCACGAGATCGGAGAGGCTAAACCCTAGAAGCTAGCCTATGGTATGATTGTATGTTGTCCTACGGACTAAAACCCTCTGGTTTATATAGACACCGGAGGGGGCTATGGTTACACAAGGTCGGTTACAAAGGAGGAGATATACATATCCGTTTTGCCTAGCTTGCCTTCCATGCCAAGGAGAGTCCCATCCAGACACGGGACGAAGTCTTCAATCTTGTATCTTCATAGTCCAACAGTCCGGCCAAAGGATATAGTCCGGCTGTCCGGAGACCCCCTAATCCAGGACTCCCTCAGTAGCCCCCGAACCAGGCTTCAATGATGTCAAGTCCGACACGCAATATTGTCTTCGGCATTGCAAGGCGGGTTCTTCTCCAAATTTCGAATGTTTATTAAGCAGTGTCCGGCCCCATAAATGTTGGACCTCTTGGCTTCTGTGCCCAATAAGGGCTATCTTCCACGTGTCAAATGAATACGAGGAGCCAGGGCATTTTTACATTCGCCCCCTAGCCAGATAAATAAATTGTCTATTAAAGGGATGGGGATTCTTAGATCCAATCCATATCATCCTCCGCCAGCGAGAATCCATCCGAGCGCGCTTCAGAAAAATCCACTCCAGCATGGCCAACAACCGCAGCTCCTCCTCCCGCCCCCGTAGCCCCAAGCCCAGTGATTGGGAGAGGTGTTCTGTCCCACACAGTCGATTAGTCGAACTGCAGACTAAGGGATTTCTCCCTCCAGCGTATATGGTTCCCATCCGAGACGGGCTCGCCACCTACAATGGCGGGGAGCAAGCGGAGAGCTTCCCCAGTCCCTCTACGGGGGAGCAGGTATACCTTGTTCCTTACTTATTAAGGGGACTCAGATTTCCAATTCATCTGTTCCTCTGCTCCTGGAGTTTTACGGCCTCCAACTGCATAATTTCACCCCTGCTTCCATATTACACATCGCCGGCTATGTTGCCCTCTGCGAGTTATTCCTGGGCTGCGAGGCTCATTTCGAGCTGTGGAAAAGGTTATTTTGCCTCATCCCCCGCACACAGAAGGGGTCACTTTATCAAGTGGGCGGAGCCAAAATATGCCGCATCGTCGAAACCGGATACCTGTCCAGTACTCCGAAGAAGACGTCCGAAGACTGGCCTTTGGAATGGTTTTATATGGAGGACGTCCCCCTTCTGGACCCTTCTCGGCGGGGTCTTCCTGAGTTCAACAATGCTCCTCTGAAGAAATGCCAAAGTTGGCGCCCACGGAGCCCCCAGGAGGAAGACAACGGAGAAGTCCTTTACCTGATGAACCGGAGTAAAGCGCAGGCTCAATCAGGATTGACAATAATCGAGGTTATGTCAATATGCATAATGCGGGGAGTGCAGCCACTTCAATATTGAGGGCACCCCCTGTGGTGTTTTAACGGGGAAGATGATGCCACCCATTGTGGGCGTAAGGGTCTGGACAACGTTGCTGCTTTAGCAAAAATTCTGTCCGGGTTGTTCAAGGGAGAGGAAGAGGAGTTCATCTGCATCAAGCCACGGGATGGATTCTCCATGTACAACCCTCCAAGCTGGGTGAGTTATATCTCCTTACTCCCATTCTTCCCGCATTCTTTGTCGTATGTACTTGATGACCCACAAGTATAGGGGATCTACCGTAGTCCTTTCGATAAGTAAGAGTGTCAAACTCAACGAGGAGCAGAAGGAAATGATAAGCGGTTTTCAACAAGGTATTCTCTGCAAGTACTGAAATAAGTGGTAACAGATAGTTTTGTGATAAGATAGGTTGTAACGAGCAACAAGTAAAAAAAGTAAATAAAGTGCAGCAAGGTGGCCCAATCCTTTTGTAGCAAAGGACAACCCGGAACAAACTCTTATAATAGGAAAAGCGCTCCCGAGGACACATGGGAATATCGTCAAGCTAGTTTTCATCACGTTCATATGATTCGCGTTCGATACTTTGATAATTTGATATGTGGGTGGACCGGTGCTTGGGTGCTGTTCTTACTTGAACAAGCATCCCACTTATGATTAACCTCTATTGCAAGCATCTGCAACTACAACAAAAGTATTAAGGTAAACCTAACCATATCATGAAACATATGGATCCAAATCAGCCCCTTACGAAGCAACGCATAAACTAGGGTTTAAGCTTCTATCACTCTAGCAACCCATCATCTACTTATTACTTCCCAATGCCTTCCTCCAGGCCCAAATAATGGTGAAGTGTTATGTAGTCAATGTTCACATAACACCACTAGAGGCTAGACAACATACATCTTATCAAAATATCAAACGAATACCAAATTCACATGACTACTCATAGCAAGACCTCTCCTTTGTCCTCAGGAACGAACGTAATTACTCACAAAGCATATTCATGTTCATAATCAGAGGGGTAATAATATGCATATAGGATCTGAACATATGATCTTCCACCAATTAAACCAACTAGCATCAACTACAAGGAGTAATCAACACAACTAGCAACCTACTAGCACCAATCCTGGACTTTGAGACAAGAATTGGATACAAGAGATGAACTAGGGTTTGGAGATGAGATGGTGCTGGTGAAGATGTTGATGGAGATTGCCCTCTCCCAATGAGAGGAGCGTTGGTGATGATGATGGTGATGATTTCCCCTCCCGGAGGGAAGTTTCCCCGGCAGAACAGCTCTGCCGGAGCTCTATAGATTGGATCCGCCAAGGTTCCGCCTCGTGGCGGCGGAGTCTCGTCCCAAAAAGTTCCTTTTCATTTTTTCTCATCGAAAGACCTCATATAGGAGAAGATGGCGTCGGAGAGCCACCAGGGGGCCCACGAGGTAGGGGGCCGCGCCCAAGGGGGGGGGGGCGCCCCCACCCTCGTGAGCAGGGTGTGGGCCCCCTGGCCTTCATCTTTGGCGTGGATTTTTCTTTATTTCCTTTAAGACGTTCCATGGAGTTTCAGTGTTGGGGATCGTAGCAGAAATTCAAAATTTTCTACGCATCACCAAGATCAATCTATGGAGTAATCTAGCAACGAGGGGAAGGAGGGTGCATCTACATACCCTTGTAGATCGCTAAGCGGAAGCGTTCAAGTGAACGGGGTTGATGGAGTCGTACTCGTCGTGATCCAAATCACCGATGATCCTAGTGCCGTACGGACGACACCTCCGCGTTCAACACACATACAGCCCGGTGACGTCTCCTACACCTTGATCCAGCAAGGGGAGAAGGAGTGGTTGGGGAAGACTCCATCCAGCAGCAGCACGACGGCATGGTGGTGGTGGAGGAGCGCGGAACTCCAGCAGGGCTTCGCCAAGCACTACGAGAGACGAGGAGGGAGAGAGGTAGGGCTGCGCCAAGAGGGAGATGATCTCGCGTGTGTTGCAGCCCCCAATACCTCAAGTATATATAGGGGAAGGGGAGGAGCTGCACCCCCATCTAGGGTTCCCTCCCTAGGGGTGGCGGCAGCCCCAAAACCCATCTAGGGTTGCGGCCAAGGGGGGAGAAATGGGGGCGCACCTAGGGTGGGCCTTAAGGCCCATCTGGACCTAGGGTTTGCCCCCTCCCACTTTCCCTTGCGCCTTGGGCCTTGGTGGGAGGCGCCCCAGCCCACCTAGGGGTTGGTCCCTCCCACTATTGGCCCATGTAGGTCTCCAGGGCTGGTGGCCCCACCTGGTGGACCCCCGGACCCCTCCAGTGGTCCCGGTACACTACCGGTGATGCCCGGAACACTTCCGGTGGCCAAAACCATACTTCCTATATATCAATCTTACCTCCGAACCATTCCGGAACTCCTTGTGACGTCCAGGATCTCATCCGGGACTCCGAACAACATCGGTAACCACATACATACTTTCCCTATAACCCTAGCATCATCGAACCTTAAGTGTGTAGACCCTACGGGCTCGGGAGTCATGCAGACATGGCCGAGACAACTCTCTGGTCAATAACCAACAGCGGGATCTGGATACCCATGTTGGCTCCTACATGTTCCACGATGATCTCATCGGATGAACCACGATGTCAAGGATTCAATCAATCCCGTATACAATTCCCTTTGTACAGTGGTATTGTACTTGCCCGAGATTCGATCGTCGGTATTCGATACCTTGTTCAATCTCGTTACCGGCAAGTATCTTTACTCGTTACGTAACACATCATCCCGTGATCAACTCCTTGGTCACATTGTGCACATTATGATGATGTCCTACCGAGTGGGCCCAGAGATACCTCTCCGTCACACGGAGTGACAAATCCCAGTCTCGATTCGTGCCAACCCAACAGACACTTTCAGAGATACCTGTAGTGTACCTTTATAGCCACCCAGTTACATTGTGACGTTTGGCACACCCAAAGCACTCCTACGATATCCGGGAGTTGCACAATCTCATGGTCTAAGGAAATGATACTTGACATTAGAAAAGCTTTACCAAACGAACTACAGGATCTTTGTGCTAGGCTTAGGATTGGGTCTTGTCCATCACATCATTCTCCTAATGATGTGATCCCGTTATCAACGACATCCAATGTCCATGGTTAGGAAACCGTAACCATCTGTTGATCAACGAGCTAGTCAACTAGAGGCTTACTAGGGACATGGTGTTGTCTATGTATCCACACATGTATCTGAGTTTCCTATCAATACAATTCTAGCATGGATAATAAACGATTATCATGAACAAGGAAATATAATAATAACCAATTTATTATTGCCTCTAGGGCATATTTCCAACAGTCTCCCACTTGCACTAGAGTCAATAATCTAGTTCACATCGCCATGTGATTAACACTCACAGGTCACATCGCCATGTGACCAACATCCAAAGAGTTTACTAGACTCAATAATCTAGTTCACATCACTATGTGATTAACACTCAATGAGTTCTGGGTTTGATCATGTTATGCTTGTGAGAGAGGTTGTAGTCAACGGGTCTTGCCATATTCAGATCCTTATGTATTTCGCAAAACTTTATGTCATATCATAGATGCTGCTACCACGTTCCACTTGGAGCTATTCCAAATTGTTGCTCCATTATACGTATCCGGTATCTCTACTCAGAGCTATCCGGATAGGTGTTAAGCTTGCATCGACGTAACTCTTTACGTCGAACTCTTTATCACCTCCATAACCGAGAAACATTTCCTTATTCCTCTAAGGACAATTTTGACTGCTATCTGGTGATCCAGTCCTAGATCACCTTTGTACCCTCTTGCCAGACATGTGGCAAGGCACACATCAGGTGCGGTACTCAGCATGGCATATCGTATAGAGCCTATGACAAGAGCATAGGGGACGACCTTCGCCCTTCTTCTTTCTTCTGCCGTGATCAAGCTTTGAGTCTTACTCAACTTCACACATTACAACTCAGGTAAGAACCCCTTCTTTGACTGATCTATTTTGAACTCCTTCATAAACATGTCAAGGTGTGCATTCTTTGAAAGTATCATCAGGCGTCTTGATCTATTTCTATAGATCTTGATGCCCAATATGTAAGCAACTTTATCCAGGTCTTCCTTTGAAAAACACTCTTCAAACAACCGTTTATGCTTTCCAGAAATTCTACGTTATTTCGGATCTACAATATGTCATCCACATATACTTATCAGAAATGTTGTAGTGCTCCCACTCACTTTCTTGCAAATACAAGTTTCTAGCAAACATTGTATAAACCTAAAAGCTTTGATCACTCTATCAAAGCATGTATTCTGACCCCGAGATGCTTGCTCTAGTCCATAGAAGGATTGCTGGAGCCAGCATACCTTTTAGCATCCTTAGGATCAACAAAACCTTTTATTGTATCACATACAACTTTTCTTACGAAAACTTGGTAAGAAAACTTGTTTTGACATCCATCTGTAAGATTTCATAATCGAAAAATACAACTAATGCTAACATGATTCCGACGGACTTAAGCATCGCTACGGGTGAGAAATTCTCATCGTAGTCAACTCCTTGAACTTGTGAAAAGACTCTTTCCCACAAGTCGAGCTTCATAGACGGTAACATTACCGCCCACGCCCCTCTTCTTCTTAAAGATCCATTTATCTCAATGGCTTGACGATCAACGGGCAAGTCCACCAAAGTCCATACTTTGTTCTGATACATGGATCCTATCTCGGATTTCATGGTTTCTAACCATTTGTCAGAATACGGGCCCACCATCGCTTCTCCATAGCTCGTAGGTTCATTGTTGTCTAACAACATGATATCCAAGACAGGATTACCGTACCACTCAGGAGTAGTACATATCCTTGTCGACCTACGGGGTTCGATAGCAACTTGATCCTAAGCTTCATGATCACTATCATTAACTTCCTATTCAACAGACGTAGGCTCCACAGAAAACATCTTTCTATGTTGCATCACTCTCTGGTTGAAGTAAAGGTTCGACAACCTCATCAAGTTCTATCTTCCTCCCACTCAATTCTTTCGAGAGAAACTCCTTCTTGAGAAAGGACCCGTTCTTAGCGACAAACAATTTGCCCTCGGATCTGAGATAGAAGGTGTACCCAACTGTCACCTTTGGGTATCCTATGAAGATGTGTTTGTCCGCTTTGGGTTCGAGCTTCTCCGGCTGAAGCCTTAAGCATCGCAGCCCCAAACATTAAGAAGTGACAACTTTGGTTTCTTGCCAAACCAATGTTCACACGATGTCGTTTCAACGGACTTAGATGGTGTCCTATCTAAAGTGAATGCAGCTGTCTCTAACGCATAACCTCAAAATGAAAATGGTAGATTGGTAAGAGACATCATAGATCGCACCATATCTCATAGGGTTCAATTACGATGTCCGGACACACCATTACAACTGTGGTGTTCCAGGTGGCTTCAACTGTGAAACAATTCCACAATGTCTTAAGTGATTGCCAAACTCATAACTCAGAAATCCCCTTTTGATCAGATCGTAGGAACATGATCTTATTGTTATGCTGATTCTTAACTTCACTCTGAAACCGCTTGAACTTTTCAAACGTTTCAGACTTGTGCTTCATTAAGTAGATATACCTATATCTACCCAAATCATCAGTGAAGATGAGAAAATAGCGATATCCACCGCACGCTTCAATTTTCATTGGATCACATGCATCAGCATGCATGATTTCCAACAAGTCACTTGCCCGTTTCATTGTACCTGAAAACGGGGTCTTAGTCATCCTGCCCATGAGGCATGGCTCGCATGTGTCAAGTGATTCAAAATCAAGTGACTCCAAATATCCATCGACATGGAGTTTCTTCATGCATCTTACGCCAATATGACCCAAGCGGCAGTGCCACAAGAAAGTGGTACTATCATTATCAACTCTACATCCTTTGGCGTGAACATGTGTATTACCACGACCGAGATTCAATGAACCATTCACATAGGGTGCATGACCATGAAAGGTATCATTCATGTAAACAGAATAACCATTATTCTCTAACTTAAATGAATGACCGTATTGCAATGAACATGATCTAATCATATTCATGCTCAACATAGACACCTGATAACATTTATCTAGGTTCAATACTAATCCCGAAGGCAGATGGTGTGTGCGATGGTGATCTCATCAACTTTGGAAACACTTCCAACACACATCGTCACCTTGCCCTTAGCCAATCTTCGTTTAGTCCGTAGCTTTTGCTTCAAGTTACCAATAATAGTAACTGAACCGGTATCCAATACCCAGGTGCTACCAGGAGTACTAGTGAGGTACACATTAATAACACGTATATACTTTGTTGAAGTTGCCAGCCTTCTTATCTACCATGCATTTGGGGTAATTCTGCTACCAGTGACCGTTCCCCTTACAATAGAAGCACTTAGTCTTGGGTTTGGGTTCAACCTTGGGTTCCTTCACTGGAGCGGCAACTGGTTTGCCATCCATGAAGTTTCCCTTCTAGCCCTTGCCCTTCTTGAAACCAGTGGTCTTGTTAAACCATCAACACTTGATGCTCCTTCTTGATTTCTACCTTTTGCGGTCTTAAGCACTGCGAACAGCTCCGGGATCAATTCCATCCCTTGCATGTCATAGTTCATCACGAAGATCTAGTAGCTTAGTGTTAGTGGCTAGAGAACTCTATCAATCACTATCTTATCTGGAAGTTTAACTCCCACTTGATTTAAGTGATTGTAGCACCCAGACATTCTGAGCACATGCTCACTAGCTGAGCTATTCTCCTCCATCTTGTTGGCAAAAGAACTTGTCAGAGGTCTCACACCTCTCAACACGGGCATGAGCCTGAAATCCCAATTTCAGCTCTTGGAACATCTCATATGTTCTATGGCGTTCAAAACGTCATTGGAATCCCGATTCTAAGCCGTAATGTATGGTGCACTAAACTATCAAGTAGTCATCAAGATGTGTCTGTCAGGTGTTCACAACATCCACAGACGACGTTGTAGGGGTTTGCACATCGAGCGGTGTATCAAAGACGTAAGCCTTCTGTGTAGCAGTGAGGACACTCCTTGGACTACGGACCTAGTCCGCATCATTGCTTACAATATCTTTCAACTTAATCTTTCTCTAGGAACGTATTGAAACAGGGAGATACAACATGAGCTATTTATCTACAACATATTTGCAAAGATAATCTAGACTATGTTCATGATATTGAGTTCATCTAATCAAATTATTTAATGAACTCCCACTCAGAAAGACATCCCTCTAGTAATCTAAGTGAAACATGATCCGAGTCAACTAGGCCGTGTCCGATCATCACGTGAGACGGACTAGTCAACATCGGTGAACATCTTCATGTTGATCGTATCTTCTATACGACTCATGCTCGACCTTTCGGTCTTCCGTGTTCCAAGGCCATGTCTGTACATGCTAGGCTCGTCAAGTCAAACTAAGTGTATTGCGTGTGTAAATCTGGCTTACACCCATTGTATTCGAACGCTAGAATCTATCACACCCGATCATCACGTGGTGCTTTGAAACGACGAACCTTCGCAACGGTGCACAGTTAGGGGGAACACTTTTCTTGAAATTTTAGTGAGGGCTCATCTTATTTAAGCTACTGTCGTTCTAAGCAAATAAGATGTAAAACATGATAAACATCACATGCAATCAAATAGTGACATGATATGACCAATATCATTTTGCTCCTTTTGATCTCCATCTTCGGGGCTCCATGATCATCGATGTCACCGGCATGACACCATGATCTCCATCATCATGATCGCCATCATCGTGTCTTCTTGAAGTTTTCTCATCATCTATTACTTCTACTACTATGGCTAACGCTTTAACAATAAAGTAAAGTAATTACATGACATTTAAGTTGACACGCAGGTCATAAATAAATTAAGGCAACTCCTATGGCTCCTGCCGGTTGTCATACTCATCGACATGCAAGTCGTGATTCCTATTACAAGAACATGATCAATCTCATACATCACATATATCATTCATCACATCCTTTTGGCCATATCACATCACAAGGCATATGCTGCAAAAACAAGTTAGACGTCCTCTAATTGTTGTTGCAAGTTTTTACGTGGCTGCTATAGGTTTCTAGCAAGAACGTTTCTTACCTACGCCAAAACCACAACGTGATATGCCAATTTCTATTTACCCTTCATAAGGACCCTTTTCATCGAATCCGATCCGACTAAAGTGGGAGAGACAGACACCCGCTAGCTACCTTATGCAACTAGTGCATGTCAGTCGGTGGAACCAGTCTCACATAAGAGTACGTGTAAGGTCGGTCCGGGACGCTTCATCCCACGATGCCGCCGAATCAAGATAAGACTAGTAACGGCAAGTTAATTGACAATATCGATGCCCACAACTGCTTTGTGTTCTACTCGTGCATAGAAACTACGCATAGACCTAGCTCATGATGCCACTATTGGGGATCGTAGCAGAAATTCAAAATTTTCTACGCATCACCAAGATCAATCTATGGAGTCATCTAGCAACGAGGGGAAGGAGAGTGCATCTACATACCCTTGTAGATTGCTAAGCGGAAGCGTTCAAGTGAACGGGGTTGATGGAGTCGTACTCATCGTGATCCAAATCACCGATGATCCTAGTGCCGAACGGACGGCACCTCCGCGTTCAACACACGTACAGCCTGGTGACGTCTCCTACACCTTGATCCAGCAAGGGGAGAAGGAGAGGTTGGGGAAGACTCCATCCAGCAGCAGCACGACGGCGTGGTGGTGGTGGAGGAGCGCGGAACTCCAGCAGGGCTTCGCCAAGCACTACAAGAGACGAGGAGGGAGAGAGGTAGGGCTGCGCCAAGAGGGAGATGATCTCGCGTGTGTTGCAGCCCCCAATACCTCAAGTATATATAGGGGAAGGGGAGGGGCTATGACCCCATCTAGGGTTCCCTCCCTAGGGGTGGCGGCAGCCCCAAAACCCATCTAGGGTTGCGGCCAAGGGGGGAGAAAGGGGGCGCACCTAGGGTGGGCCTTAAGGCCCATCTGGACCTAGGGTTTGCCCCCTCCCACTTTCCCTTGCACCTTGGGCCTTGGTGGGAGGCGCCCCACCCACCTAGGGGCTGGTCCCTCCCACTATTGGCCCATGTAGGCCTCCAGGGCTGGTGGCCCCACCTGGTGGACCCCTGACCCCTCCGGTGGTCCCGGTACACTACCGGTGATGCCCCGAACACTTCCGGTGGCCAAAACCATACTTCCTATATATCAATCTTTACCTCCGGACCATTCCGGAACTCCTTGTGACGTCCGAGATATCATCTGGGACTCCGAACAACATTCGGTAACCGCGTACATACTTTCCCTATAACCCTCACGTCATCGAACCTTAAGTGTGTAGACCCTACGGGCTCGGGAGGCATGCAGACATGGCCGAGACAACTCTCTGGTCAATAAACAACAACGGGATCTGGATACCCATGTTGGCTCCTACATGTTCCACGATGATCTCATCGGATGAACCACGATGTCAAGGATTCAATCAATCCCGTATACAATTCCCTTTGTACAGCAGTATTGTACTTGCCCGAGATTCGATCGTCGGTATCCGATACCTTGTTCAATCTCGTTACCGGCAAGTCTCTTTACTCATTCCGTAACACATCATCCCGTGATCAACTCCTTGGTCACATTGTGCACATTATGATGATGTCCTACCGAGTGGGCCCAGAGATACCTCTCCGTCACACGGAGTGACAAATCCCAGTCTCGATTCGTGCCAACCCAACAGACACTTTCGGAGATACCTGTAGTGTACCTTTATAGCCACCCAGTTACGTTGTGACGTTTGGCACACCCAAAGCACTCCTACGGTATCTGAGAGTTGCACAATCTCATGGTCCAAGGAAATGATACTTGACATTAGAAAAGCTTTAGCAAACGAACTACACGATCTTTGTGCTAGGCTTAGGATTGGGTCTTGTCCATCACATCATTCTCCTAATGATGTGATCCCGTTATCAACGACATCCAATGTCCATGGTTAGGAAACCGTAACCATCTATTGATCAACGAGCTAGTCAACTAGAGGCTTACTAGGGACATGGTGTTGTCTATGTATCCACACATGTATCTGAGTTTCCTATCAATATAATTCTAGCATGGATAATAAACGATTATCATGAACAAGTAAATATAATAATAACCAATTTATTATTGCCTCTAGGGCATATTTCCAACATTCAGGACTTTTGGAGTTGCGCAGAATAGGTCTCTAATATTTGCTCCTTTTCCAGACCAGAATTCCAGCTGTCGGCATTCTCCCTCCTTATGTAAACCTTGTAAAATAAGAGAGAATAGCCATAAGTATTGTGACATAAAGTGAAATAACAGTCCATAATGCGATAAATATCGATATAAAAGCATGATGCAAAATGGACGTATCAACTCCCCCAAGCTTAGACCTCGCTTGTCCTTAAGCGAAAAGCCGATAACAATAAATATGTCCTCATGTTTAGAGGTAGAGGCATCGATAAAAATAAAAGACGGACATGAAGGCATCATGATTATTCTCATAACAGCAACATATATAGATTTTGTCATATGATTACTTATGTTCAAGTGATGATCTATTCACAATGCAGAAGTATAAATCATAAACCTTATTGGGCTCCGACAAACTACAATCTCAGTCGTTGAAGCAATTGCAATTTATCATAACATCGGAAAGAGTCTATGTCAGAGCTAAAAAGCAAGTCCACATACTCAACTATCATTTAGTCCTCCATAATTGCTAACACTCACGCGATACTTGTGGTTACGGAGTTTTAATCGGACACAGAGAAAGATAGGGGCTTATAGTTTTGGCCCACAACCTTTTACCTCAAGGGTAATGTCAACAATAATGGTTCATGCTCCCCT
>NC_041388.1:2401958-2430282 GCF_002162155.2 Triticum dicoccoides | reverse complement strand
TTCTTTCCAACATGCCGAGCTTGCTAAAGGATAAAATGAAAAAGAAAAGGTGAAGATCACCATGACTCTTGCATAAGGTAGAAGATAATAATAAAGGATAGGCCCTTCGCAGAGGGAAGCAAAGGTTGCCATGCGCTTTTATGGTTGGATGTATAAAATATCAATGCGAAAGAACGTCACTTTATATTGCCCCTTGTGATATGAACCTTTATTATGCAGTCTGTCGCTTTTATTACTTCCACATCACAAGATCGTATAAAGATTATTTCTCCCACACCAATCAATCATACATATTTAGAGCAATTTTTATTGCTTTGCATCGATGACAATTTACTTGAAGGATCTTACTCAATCCATAGGTAGATATGGTGGACTCTCATGGAAAAACTGGTTTAGGGATATTTGGAAGCACAAGTAGTATTTCTACTTGGTGCTGAGAATTTGGCTAGCATGAGGGGGAAAGGCAAGCTCAACAAGGTAGAGGATCCATGACAACATACTTTATCTCAGATATAAGAAATACATAACTCATTACGTTGTCTTCCTTGTCCAACATGAACTCTTTAGCATGTCATATTTTAATGAGTGCTCCCAATCATAAAAGATGTCAATGATAATATATCTATATGTGAAAACCTCTTGAGGGAGTCCTGGATTAGGGGGTGTCCGGATGGCCGGACTATACCTTCAGCCGGACTCCTGGACTATGAAGATACAAGATTGAAGACTTCGTCCCGTGTCCGGAAGGGACTTTCCTTGGCGTGGAAGGCAAGCTTGGCGATACGGATATACAGATCTCCTACCATTGTAACCGACTTTGTGTAACCCTAACCCTCTCCGGTGTCTATATAAACCGGAGGGTTTTAGTCCGTAGGACAACATAGACAACAACAATCATACCATAGGCTATCTTCTAGGGTTTAGCCTCTCCGATCTCGTGGTAGATCTACTCTTGTACTACCCATATCATCAATATTAATCAAGCAGGACGTAGGGTTTTACCTCCATCGAGAGGGCTCGAACCTGGGTAAAATTTCGTGTCCCTTGCCTCCTGTTACCATCCGGCCTAGACGCATAGTTCGGGACCCCCTACCCGAGATCCACCGGTTTTGACACCGACATTGGTGCTTTCATTGAGAGTTCCTCTGTGTCGTCGCCGTCAGGCTCGATGGCTCCTACGATCGTCAATAGCAATGCAGTCCAGGGTGAGACCTTCCTCCCCGGACAGATCTTCGTCTTCGGCGGCTCACACTGCGGGCCAATCCACTTGGCCATCTGGAGCAGATCGAAAGCTACGACCCTGGCCGTCAGGTCAGATTTGGAACTTTAAACTACACGGCTGACATCCGCGGGGACTTGATCTTCGACGGATTCGAGCCACTGCCGAGCGCGCCGCACTGCCCCGACGAGCATGATCTACCTCTGCCGCCGAACAGTGCCCTGGAGGCCGCACCCGCATCGGCTTCGACCCTTAATTTGTATCCAACTACGCCGATCGAGGATGGGCGGTTGGACACCGCCTCTGGGGCTGCGACCCCAACGGCGATTGAGCCGAACACCAGCCCCGTACTCCGCGAGATTTGTGACTCCAAGGAGCCAGACTCCTCTCCGGACTCCGAACCCTCCGCGCCCCTGCCAGTCGAATCCGATTGGGCGCCGATCATGGAGTTTACTGCCGTGGACATCTTTCAGCACTCGCCTTTCGGCGATATTCTGAAGACACTGAAGTCTCTCTCTTTATCAGGAGAGTCCTAGCCGGACTACGGTCAGCAAGGTTGTGATTTGGACGATGAAGAAATTCAAAGCCCACCCACCACCCACTTTGTAGCCACTGTCGACGATTTAACCGACATGCTCGACTTCGACTCCGAAGACATCGACGGTATGGACGCCGATGAAAGAGATGATGAAGAACCAGCGCCTACCAGGCCCTGGAAAGCCACCTCGTCATATGACATATATATGGTGGACACCCCAGAAGAAGGAGATGGCGATGGAACAGCGGAGGATGACCCCTCCAAGAAACAGCCTAAGCGCCGGCGTCAGCGGCGCCGCTCAAAATCCCGCCAAAACAAATGCGGCGATTCTAGCACGGGGGATAATAATACTCCGGAAAGCGCCGAAGAAAATCCCCTCGAGCAAGATTTAGCACAGGAGGATGGAGAAACCAGCCCTCATGAGAAAGTGGCTGACATAGAGGTCGAGGACGATAATTATATGCCTTCCTCCGAAGATGAGGCAAGCCTCGATGATGACGAATTCATCGTGCCAGAGGATCCCGTCGAGCAAGAGAGTTTTCAACGCAGGCTTATGGACACAGCAAGAAGCCTCAAGAAAAAGCAGCAACAGCTTAGAGCTGATCAAGATTTGCTAGTCGACAGATGGACTGAAGTCCTTGCGGCTGAAGAGCATAAACTCGAACGCCCCTCCAAGAGCTACCCAAAGCGCAGGTTGCTACCCCGATTAGAGGAGGAAGCACTTGATGCGGCCGACCGACCACCTCGTGGCCGTGACAGAGAGGCCTCTCGGCCCTCCACTCAAGCCGCACCCCGTACCAAGGCACGGGAATATGCGCCGGACCTAGGAGATATGTTGGAGGACAAGACAAGGCAAACAAGATCGATCTACGGATCGCGTGGGCGCCCCATGGCTCGAGACGATAACCGTCACGCCGGCCACAAATTCGGCAGGGCCGAACACAATAGACAAAGCTCATTGGAGCTACGTCGTGATATAGCCCAGTACAGAGGCGCCGCACACCCACTATGCTTCACAGACGAAATAATGGATCATAAAATCCCTGAGGGTTTCAAACCCGTAAACATCGAATCATATGATGGCACAACAGATCCTGCGGTATGGATCGAGGATTATCTCCTTCATATCCACATGGCCCGCGGTGATGATTTCCACGCCATCAAATACCTCCCACTCAAGCTTAAAGGACCAGCTCGGCATTGGCTTAACAGCTTGCCAACAGGATCAATCAGTTGTTGGGAGGACCTGGAAGCCGCATTCCTCGACAATTTCCAGGGCACTTATGTGCGACCCCCAGACGCCGATGACCTAAGTCACGTAATTCAGCAGCCAGAGGAATCAGCCAGGCAATTCTGGACACAGTTCCTAACAAAGAAAAATCAAATAGTCGACTGTCCGGATGCGGAGGCCCTAGCAGCCTTCAAGCACAATATCCGTGACGAGTGGCTGGCCCGGCACCTTGGACAGGAAAAGCCGAAATCTATGGCAGCACTCATGACACTCATGACCCGCTTTTGCGCGGGAGAAGACAGCTGGCTCGCTCGTAGCAACAACATGACCAAGAACCCTGGTAATTCGGACACCAGGGACAGCAGTGGCAGGTCGCGTTGCAACGAGCAGAAGCGCCGCATTAACGGTGACAATACTGACGATACGGCAGTTAATGCCGGATTCAGAGGCTCTAAATCCAGTCAACGGAAAAAGCCATTCAAAAGGAATCCTAGGGGCCCATCCAGTTTGGACCGAATACTCGACCGCTTGTGCCAGATACATGGCACCCCCGAAAAACCGGCCAATCACACCAACGGGGATTGTTGGGTGTTCAAGCAGCCAGGCAAGTTAAATGCCGAAAACAAAGACAAGGGGCTGCATAGCGAGGACGAGGAGGAGTCCCGGCCGCCGAACAACAGTGGACAGAAGGGTTTTCCCCCACAAGTGCAGACGGTGAACATGATATACGCAACCCATGTCCCCAAAAGGGAACGGAAGCGTGCACTAAGGGACGTATACGAGGTAGAGCCAGTCCCCCCAAAGTTCAACCCATGGTCCTCCTACCCGATCACCTTTGATCGAAGGGACCATCCCACTAGCATCCGTCATGGTGGATTTGCCGCATTGGTTCTAGACCCAATTATTGATGGATTTCATCTCACTAGAGTCCTTATGGACGGCGGCAGCAGCCTGAACCTGCTTTACCAGGATACAGTGCGTAAAATGGGCATAGATCCCTCGAGGATTAATCCCACCAAAACGACCTTTAAAGGCGTAATACCAGGTGTAGAGGCCAACTGCACAGGCTCAGTCACACTTGAAGTGGTCTTCGGATCTCCGGATAATTTCCGAAACGAGGAGTTAATCTTCGACATAGTCCCGTTCCGCAGTGGTTATCACGCACTGCTCGGGCGAACCGCATTCGTCAAGTTCAATGCGGTACCGCACTACGCATACCTTAAGCTCAAGATGCCAGGCCCTCGAGGAGTAATTACGGTCAATGGAAACACCGAACGCTCCCTCCGAACGGAGGAGCACACGGCGGCCCTTGCAGCGGAAGTACAAAGCAGCCTCTCCAGGCAGTTCTCCAGTCCGGCCATTAAACGACCGGACACCGTCAAGCGCTCCCGGAGTAACCTACAACAAGACCGCCTGGCACGATCCGAGCAGGCGTAGCAATGCGGCCCCAACCCCAACCCCCGCAAAAAGGCGACACTAGTACTTCGCATACATAACTACGCTCTAGAGATACCATGGGTACAGGGGGAGGGGCACCATTACGGCACGCCCGAAACGCGGCTTAAACTGTACCAGGGGCTGCCGATTTTTTAATTTTCTCTTACTTTCAGGACTCCATCCTTCAGAAGGCCTGTTCGGCAGTTCAATTGCCGCACAAACGATGCAAGAACCAGGAAAGCAGACAAGCCACGCCGCATCACGGAACTCCCAGGTGGTCTCTATCACGAGCAGTACACCTGTTCCGCATACTATTCCGCAGCTTGCCCCTGGAACGGACATGTTAAATAGTCCAACCTTCCACTTATCGCATTATTTGTATCGTTCTGCTTTGACCGCAACCCCTTTTTAGTAAACAATGCATAGCTTTTGTCTGTTCTTGCATCACCCTTTATATATATATATATATATATATATATATATATGCTCCTTAACGACATGTTGCACCCATACACGTTGGTACGGCCAAAATACGCCAGGGGCTTTAGTACCCCTCAATATGGTGTGAGAAGTCCGAACACTTACCCCGAACTTATAGCATTATATGCATCGGCTCCGAATCATGTCTTGGGTCAATAGTTGGGTTTGCCCGGCTCCTATGTTTTGGTGCCTTACGTTCCGCTATATCGGCTAAGGTAGCACTAGGAGAAACACTGCGATTGTGCCCCAGTTGAACTGGGCCGAGCACCTCAGTGGAGAAAGTTAAAACTGACTGTCATGATGAGGCGAGAGCTGGTCGCTGTTAGAGAGGTCTTTCGAGTCCCTAAAGACTTATGTCGCTTAGGGCGAGGAGCCGGCTCTGTTCGGCCAAGGTGTGGATAGCGCCCCGAACTCGGTCTTCCAAATACCAGGGGCTTCGCTGAAATTTAAAATTATAGAATTCTATGGCTAAGTGAGAGTGTTCACGCATTATAGTCCGATTGCCTTGTTCGTTGGGCTGAGCGCCTCCCTCGAAGGACCCAAACATGGGAAAAAGAGCGCTCAGGTTTATCCCTGAACACCCCAGCACTAGCGGCACGGGGGCAGAAGCCGACGACTTGCCATCTCTCAGAATTGATAAACAGCCGCACAGAAGGTAATATTTTAAATGACAAACAACATTGCTTAGCGCATATGAACAAGTTTCCAGCGCACAGGACAAAACGAGCAAGTTTCACTCAAAAATTACATCCCTAGAACATTCATCCGCCACAAGGCAGGCACCCTTCAGAACATCCTTATAGTAATTCTCGGGCTTGCGATGCTCTTTCCCCGGCGGTGGTCCGTCCTTCACAAGCTTCTCGGCATCCAGCTTGCCCCAGTGCACCTTAGCACGGGCAAGGGCCCTATGGGCACCTTCAATGCAGACGGAGCGCTTGATGACTTCGAGCCTTGGACAGGCCTCCACCAGCCGCCGCACTAGCCCGAAATAGCTCCCAGGCGAAGCCTCTCCAGGCCACAGCTGGACCAAGAGGCCCTTCATGGCCTGTTCGGCCGCCTTGTGGAGCTCGACCAGCTGCTTCAGCTGGTCGCTCAGGGGTACGGGGTGTCCGGCCTCAGCATACTGAGACCAGAACACCTTCTCGGTCGAGCTGCCCTCCTCGGCTCAATAGAATGCGGCGGCATCGGACACACTCCGGGGAAGATCTGCGAACACTCCTAGAGAGCTCCGGATTCGGGTAAGTAACAAGTAACTCACGTTTATATGTTTGCTTTGCATAAAGAATGCCTTACCCGCTGCTATCTTCTTCACCTCATCCAACTCCTGGAGGATCTTCTGGGATTCAGTATTGACAGACTTGGCATTTTCAATAGCCGCCGCGAGCTCGGACGCTCGCGTCTTCGAGTCAAGCTCCAAACTCTCATGTTTCTTCATGAGAACCTGGAGCTCTTGCCGCACTTTGCCAACCTTGGCCTCATACTTCTCCCACTCGGTGTGCTCCGTGGCCGCCCTCTTCTCGGCCTCGGCCAGCGTCTGCTTCAGGGTCGCCACCTCAGACGTGGCCCCTACAACAGCCACGATAGTCCTGTCATTTTTTGCAATTGCACCTTTTTTATAAGGTATTTCTTACCTTCCTTCTCCTCGAGCTGCTTCTTGGCACGCCCGAGCTCTTGCTCGAACTTCTCGAGGCTCTGCTTCAGCGTGTCCACTTCCGCAGTCAGTGCGGCGGACGCCAGCAGAGAAGCCTGCATACGCATATTGACTCCTTTTGTTAGACTCCTGCGAATTCTTTGATCCTCTATTCGACTTTTCTTCCCGAACGCCCAACAGAGCATCAGGGGCTACTGTCTATGCGGTAATATTATTTACACACTCTTTACTTACCTCAAAGCCTCTTAAAAGGCTAGTACAAGCTTCAGTCAGTCCGCTCTTGGCGGACTGAACCTTCTGGACCACCACACTCATAATAGCACGGTGCTCCTCGTCGATGGAGGCGCCTTGGAGCGCCTCCAACATATTGTCCGGCGCCTCCGGTTGGACAGGGGTCACCGGCGCGGTGGGCTTGCTCCTCTTGGAAGGAGGTCCCCCGCCGGACTCTGGAACCTTTGAAGGTTCCGGAGCGGTGTCCGGCCTGGAGCCAGACTTGGAGCCCTGGGGGGTTTCATCCCCTTTACTCCAGGAGTCCGGGAGGTCACCTTGCGGCGCCTCCAGGACCACCTCCTCCCGGCTTTGGACCTGTTGGGACAACACTTCGGTGTCGTCCGTAGGGCGGGGGGAGGAAGCCGTCGGAAGCGAGTTCACATCCGATGAATCTAGTGATCCGCTCGACGATGCGTCGAGCCGGTCTTTGGGCGGGCTGCATAAACGTATTCGGTGTAAGGGAAAGCTGTGCAATAAACGAATACTATGAATTACTCCAGTATCCGGATACTTACGATTTTGCCAGGGGCTTGGCCCTGGGCTGCCACTCCTCTTCGCCGTTGTCGGCGTCGGTGGAGTAGTCCGGAGGAAGGGTTTTCCCCTTCTTGGACCCTCCGGCCTCCCCAGAGAGGGCGACCTTCCTTTTCTTCTCTCCTCCCGTTGGAGGGGGAGAGGTCTCTTCTTCTTCCTCCTCGTCTTCACGAGAGGAATGTGCCTCGGAACCGCCGGATGATGGATCCGACACCTCCTGGCGCTGGGCACTCTTTCGAGTCCCCGTGGCCTTTTTCGCGGCCTTCTTCTCTGGCACCACATAGGGTGCCGGAACCAGCAGCTTCGCCAAGCGAGCGTCCGTTGGGCCTTCGGGCAAAGGAGCCAGACAGTTGATCTGTCCGAACGTCACCTGCCAATCCTGTCAAAGGTAAGGGAGCTTAGATCCCACATGGAGTCAAACTATGAAAAACTGATACCCTGTAAAAGGAAAAAAACAACTTACCACATGAGCGTGACGCTGAGTATTGAATCCATGATCCTCAGTAGCGGATGCGGGGGCCTCAGCGCCATTGAAAAGCACCTTCCAGGCATCTTCGTACATCGTGTCGAAGAGCCTGCTCAGAGTTTGGTGCCGCGCCGGGTCAAACTCCCACAGGGTGAAAGCCCGTTGTTAACACGGGAGGATCAGGCGGATGAGCATAACCTGGATTACATTGACAAGTTTGAGCTTCTTGTCCACCAGGGTTTGGATGCATGTTTGGAGTCCGGTCAGCTCTCCTTTCTTGCCCCACGACAGGCCCATCTCCTTCCAGGAGGTGAGCCGCGTAGGGGGTCCGGATCGAAACTCGGGGGGTGCGACCCATTCGGGGTCGCGCGGCTCGGTGATGTAAAACCACCCTGATTGCCACCCCTTCAGGGTCTCCACGAAGGAGCCCTCGAGCCATAAGACGTTGGCCATCTTGCCAACCATGGCGCCTCCGCACTTCGCCTGGTTGCCGCGCACCACCTTCGGCTTGACATTGAAAGTCTTGAGCCATAGGCCGAAATGGGGGCGGATACGGAGGAAGGCCTCGCACACGATGATAAACGCCGAGATGTTGAGGACGAAGTTCGGGGCCAGATCATGGAAATCCAGGCCATAGTAGAACATGAGCCCCCGGACAAATGGGTGAAGAGGGAAGCCCAGTCCGCGGAGGAAATGGGGGAGGAACACCACCCTCTCATGGGGCCTAGGGGTGGGGATGAGCTGCCCCTTTTCGGGAAGCCGGTACGCGATGTCGTTAGACAGGTATCCGACCTTCCTCAGCTTTTTGATATGTCCCTCCGTAACGGAGGAGACCATCCACTTGCCTCCTGCTCCGGACATGGCTGGAGAAGGTTGAGGTATGAGTGCGGACTGGGGCGCTGGAGCTCGAGTGCGCAAGAATGGATAGGCAAAGGAGGAAGAAGGCGTAGGTGGAAAGGTGGATCCTTATCCCCTTATATGGGTGGACGCAACTACATGTCCCCACCAGCCTGGTAAAACTCGCCTATCTCCAAGCGCCGTAATCAATGGCGCGGTTGGGTTACCCACGCCCGTATTGATGAGAATCCCGGAATAAGGGGACACAATCTCTGCTTTGACAAGACGTGCCAAGGAAACCGCCTCGCATAACGCGCTGAGGTGGGATAATGAAACGACTCGGATAAAGGCTTGGCCGTGGTGTGTCGCACTACGGAATACGTCAGCAGATTAGTGAAGGAAATATGACCTAGAGGCAATAATAAAGTTATTATTTATTTCCTTATATCATGATAAATGTTTATTATTCATGCTAGAATTGTATTAACCGGAAACATAATACATGTGTGAATACATAGACAAACAGAGTGTCACTAGTATGCCTCTACTTGACTAGCTCGTTAATCGAAGATGGTTATGTTTCCTAACCATAAACAAAAGAGTTGTTATTTGATTAACGGGATCACATCATTAGGAGAATGATGTGATTGACATGACCCATTCCATTAGCTTAGCACCCGATCGTTTAGTATGTTGCTATTGCTTTCTTCATGACTTATACATGTTCCTATGACTATGAGATTATGCTACTCCCGTTTGCCGGAGGAACACTTTGCGTGCTACCAAACGTCACAACGTAACTGGGTGATTATAAAGGAGCTCTACAGGTGTCTCCAAAGGTACATGTTGGGTTGGCGTATTTTGAGATTAGGATTTGTCACTCCGATTGTCGGAGAGGTATCTCTGGGCCCTCTCGGTAATGCACATAACATAAGCCTTGCAAGCATTGCAACTAATGAGTTAGTTGTGAGATGATGTATTACGGAACGAGTAAAGAGACTTGCCGGTAACGAGATTAAACTAGGTATTAAGATATCGACGATTGAATCTCGGGCAAGTAACATACCGATGACAAAGGGAACAACGTATGTTGTTATGCGGTCTGACCGATAAAGATCTTCGTAGAATATGTGGGAGCCAATATGAGCATCCAGGTTCCGCTATTGGTTATTGACTGGAGACGTGTCTCGGTCATTTCTACATTGTTCTCGAACCCGTAGGGTCCGCACGCTTAAGGTTTCAATGGCAGTTATATTATGAGTTTATGAGTTTTGATGTACCGAAGGAGTTCGGAGTCTCGGATGAGATCGGGGACATGACGAAGAGTCTCGAAATGGCCGAGACGTAAAGATCGATATATTGGACGACTATATTCGGACATCGGAAAGGTTCCGAGTGATTCGGGTATTTTTCGGAGTACCGGGGAGTTACGGGAATACGGGAGAAGAAGTATATGGGCCTTATTGGGCTTTAGGGGAGAGGGAGAGGCAGGCCGCGCGGCCCCCAAGGCCTAGTCCGAATTGGACTAGGGGGAGGGGCTGCGCCCCCTCCTTCCTTCTCTTCCCTCTTCCCCTTCCTTGTCTCCTACTCCTACTACATGGAAGGACTCCTAGTTGGACTAGGAAAGGGGGAATCCTACTCCCGGTGGGAGTAGGACTCCCCTAGGGCGCGCCATAGAGAGGGCCGGCCCTCCCCTCCTCCACTCCTTTATATACGGGGGCAGGGGGCACCCCATAGACACACAAGTTGATCCACGTGATCATATTCTTAGCCGTGTGCGGTGCCCCCTTCCATCATAATCCTCGATAATATTGTAGCGGTGCTTAGGCGAAGCCCTGTGATGGTAGTACATCAAGATCGTCATCACGCCGTCGTGCTGACGGAACTCTTCCCCGACACTTTGCTGGATCAGAGTCCGGGGATTGTCATCGAGCTGAACGTGTGCTAGAACTCAGAGGTGCCGTAGTTTCGGTGC
The DNA here is from genome assembly GCF_002162155.2 of Triticum dicoccoides. Classification (NCBI taxonomy): domain Eukaryota; kingdom Viridiplantae; phylum Streptophyta; class Magnoliopsida; order Poales; family Poaceae; genus Triticum; species Triticum dicoccoides. The sequence goes on along the minus strand of NC_041388.1, from coordinate 2,419,647 downwards.
TTGATCGGTCAGGCCATGAAGACGTACGACTACATCAACCGCGTTGTGCTAACGCTTCCGCTGTCGGTCTACAAGGGTACGTAGATCACACTCTCCCCTCTCGTTGCTATGCATCACCATGATCTTGCGTGTGCGTAGGAAATTTTTTGAAATTACTACGTTCCCCAACAATTAGATCAGTGTAAATATTGATCTCTCTATGGCAATATGTGGAAACTTATTTTGCAGAGCCGGACACTATCTTTGTGTTCAAAATCTTCTATGAAGTGCTTGGAGGAGGAACCCGCCTTGCAATGCTGAAGACAAACTGCGCGCCAGACTCATCGTCATTGAAGCCTGGTTCAGGGGCTATTGAGGGAGTCCTGGATTAGGGGGTGTCCGGATGGCCGGACTATACCTTCAGCCGGACTCCTGGACTATGAAGATACAAGATTGAAGACTTCGTCCCGTGTCCGGAAGGGACTTTCCTTGGCATGGAAAGCAAGCTTGGCGATACGGATATACAGATCTCCTACCATTGTAACCGACTTTGTGTAACCCTAACCCTCTCCGGTGTCTATATAAACCGGAGGGTTTTAGTCCGTAGGACAACATAGACAACAACAATCATACCATAGGCTAGCTTCTAGGGTTTAGCCTCTCCGATCTCGTGGTAGATCTACTCTTGTACTACCCATATCATCAATATTAATCAAGCAGGACGTAGGGTTTTACCTCCATCGAGAGGGCCCGAACCTGGGTAAAACTTCGTGTCCCTTGCCTCCTGTTACCATCCGGCCTAGATGCATAGTTCGGGACCCCCTACCCGAGATCCGCCGGTTTTGACACCGACACCTCTCTTTCCTTATTACTTCCTATTAATTGCAATAATGACCAAAGCTATGTCTTCCAACTCGATCCCAACAACTTTTAATCATCATACTCTTTCTATGTGAAGTCATTACTCTCAATAAGATCAATATGAACTTTTTGTTTCTTTTTATTCTTTTTCTCTTTTCTTTTATTCACGCAAGATCATGGCAAAATAATCAAGCCCTTGACTCAACACTAATCTTCATTATATATAGCTCACGGACTAGATTACATAGAGGGATCATAAAGCAAAACTCAAAACTAGATCATGCCATAAACTTTATTCTACTAGATCAAGATACTACTAATAGTATCGAACTAAGAAAAATGGTAAAGATAGGAGTTGTGATTGTGATACGATACCGGGGCATCTCCCCCAAGCTTGGCAGTTGCCAAGGGGAGTGCCCATACCCATGTGATTATGTCTCCTTCTTTGTTGTCGGTGTAATATTCTTGGCGATGATTCCCCTCAGGATGCGGTTTTCCTCCTCGAGCTTATTGACTTGATGTTTGAGGTCCATTATTTCCTTATGAAGCTTCCCTGTGACAGCTAAAGCTCCTTGCACCCAAGGGTGTTGCATAGGTCCAGGAGAACAAGTGACACTCCTCTTCATATTTTATAGGTAAGAAATCTGACATTAGAAGGGATAACCGAGTTTGGAATAGCTGAGCTCTGTAGTTCCCCCATCGCGAACCCAGCTCGGAGGCGAGAGGTGACTTCTTGATCCTCCATGGCATCTACTCTCATTAAGCAGCCTCCATCTCTTCCTCCGTTGCTGGCCCAAAGTGGTCAGGGTCGCTGTTTGCCCTTGGTTCCGGTGCCGGATTAGATACCCGGCTCTCCCCGATTGACTCTCGAGAAGACATCTTGCTCTAATCTGCAGCAGCAACAGCTCAAAAACAAAAATATAGGAAATTTGCGTGATACTGGGGTCAAAACCTTTGGGAGAATATATAATGAATTTTTACCGACCAAAATACCTAACGTGCAAGAAAACGGAGTCCGGAAGGCACATGAGGTGCTCACGAGGTAGGGGGCGCGCCCAGGGGGGTAGGGCGCGCCCGCCACCCTCGTGGGGCCCTCGTGTCCTTCCCGGACTGATACTTATCTTTCTATTTTTCTAAATATTCCAAAACGGAGAAATATTGCCTTAAAAATTGTTTTGGAGTCGGTTTACTTACCGTACCACATACCTATTCCTTTTCGGAGTCTGAAACGTTCTGGAAAGTGTCCCTTATGTATTCCTCCGGGGTTACGGTTTCAATAATATTGGTTTCAACATTTATAGGATTACCTAAGATATAATGTTTGATTCTTTGACCGTTTACCACCTTCGGATTTGTGCCCTCGAAGTTGTTGATTTTTATGGCACCGGAACGATAGACTTCTTCGATAACATAGGGGTCTTCCCATTTAGAGAGAAGTTTTCCTGCAAAAAATCTTAAACGAGAGTTGTATAGCAATACATAATCACCGACATTAAACTCACGCTTTTGTATCCTTTTATCATGCCATCTTTTAACTTTTTCTTTAAACAACTTGACATTTCATAAGCTTGGGTTCTCCATTCATCAGGTGAGCTAATATCAAATAACCTTTTCTCACCGGCAAGTTTAAAATCATATTTAAGTTCTTTAATAGCCCAATATGCCTTATGTTCTAGTTCGAGAGGTAAGTGACATGCTTTTCCATAGACCATTTTATACGGAGACATACCCATAGGATTTTTGTATGCAGTTCTATAAGCCCATAATGCATCACCAAGTTTCTTGGACCAATTCTTTCTAGACCTATTAACAGTCTTTTGCAAAATTAATTTGAGCTCTCTATTGCTCAACTCTACTTGACCACTAGACTGTGGGTGATCAGGAGATGCAATTCTATGATTAACATCATATTTAGCAAGCATTTTACGGAAAGCACCATGAATAAAGTGTGAACCACCATCAGTCATTAAATATCTAGGGACTCCAAACCTCGAGAAAATAACTTCTTTAAGCATTTTAATAGAAGTGTTATGATCAGCACTACTAGTTGGAATAGCTTCTACCCACTTAGTAACGTAATCAACATCAACTAGAATATGTGTGTATCCATTAGAGGCAGGAAAAGGTCCCATATAATCAAAGCCCCAAACATCAAACAATTCAATAACAAGAGAATAATTCATAGGCATTTCTTGACGTCTACTAATATTACCAATTCTTTGACATTCATCACAAGACAAGACAAACTTACGGGCATCATTGAAGAGAGTAGGCCAATAAAAACCAGATTGCAATACCTTATGTGCAGTTCTATCTCCAGCGTGGTGTCCTCCATAAGACTCGGAATGACACTTGCGTAGGATCTGTTCCTGTTCATGCTCAGGTACACAACGTCTAATAACACCATTTACTCCTTCTTTATAAAGATGTGGGTCATCCCAAAAGTAATGTCTTAAATCATAGAAAAACTTTTTCTTTTGTTGGTATGTGAAGCTAGGTGGTATAAATTTAGCAACAATATAATTAGCATAATCAACATACCATGGAGTACTATGAGAAGTACTTATAACATTTAATTGTTCATCAGGAAAGCTATCATTAATAGGTAGTGGGTCATCAAGAATATTTTCTAACCTAGATAAGTTGTCTGCAATGGGGTTCTCAGCTCCCTTTCTATCAACAAAATGCAAATCAAATTCTTGTAGCAAGAGAACCCATCTAATAAGTCTAGGTTTAGCATCTTTCTTTTCCATAAGATATTTAATAGCAGCATGATCAGTTTGAATAGTTACTTTAGAATCAACAATATAAGATCTGAACTTATCACAAGCAAATACAACTGCTAAAAGCTCTTTTTCAGTAGTAGCATAATTTCTTTGAGCATTGTCTAGAGTCTTACTAGCATAATGAATAACATTTAATTTCTTATCAACTCTTTGCCCTAGAACAACACCTACAGCATAAGCACTAGCATCACACATAATTTCAAACGGTAGGTTCCAATCAGGTGGCTGAACAACAGGTGCAATGACTAATGCTTTCTTAAGTATTTCAAATGCTTCTACACAATCATCATCAAAGACAAATGGTATATCTTTTTGCAATAAATTAGTCAGAGGCCGAGAAATTTTTGAGAAGTCCTTGATGAACCTCCTGTAAAATCCAGCGTGACCAAGGAAACTTCTTATACCTTTGATGTCCTTGGGACATTGTAACGCCCTCGATGCGACTATATCTCCCACGTGTCGAAGCACGACTTAGAGGCATAACCGCATTGAAAGCAATGTCGCAAGTGAGGAAATCTTCACACAACCCATGTAATACATAAGGGACAGAGATACATAGTTGGCTTACACTCGCCACTTCACACAATTACATGAATAAAGCATTACATCAACCGAATACAATCAAGGCCCGACTACGGAGCCAAAATAAAAGAAGACTACCCCAAATGCTACACAGATCCCCGATCGACCCCAACTGGGCTCCACTACTGATCAACTAGAACGAAACAAAATAAAGGACAAGATCTTCATCGAGCTCCTCCTGAGCTTGGTTGCGTCACCTGGAATGGCATCATCGGCACATGCAAGCTGGTTTTGGAAGTATCTGTGAGTCACAGGGACTCAGCAATCTCACACCCTCGCGATCAAGACTATTTAAGCTTATGGGTAAGGTAAAGGTATGAGGTGGAGGTGCAGCAAGCGACTAGCATATATGGTGGCTAACATATTCGCAAAAGAGAGCGAGAAGAGAAGGCAAAAGCACGGTCGATGAACTATGATCAAGAAGTGATCCTAAAACAACCTACGTCAAGCATAACTCCAACACCGTGTTCACTTCCCGGACCCCGCTGAGAAGAGACCATCACGGTAACACACGCGGTTGGTGCATTTTAATTAAGATCAACTTCAGGTTTTCTACAACAGGACATTAACAAATTCCCATCTTCCCATAACCGCGGGCACGGCTTTCGAAAGTTCAATACCCTACAGGGGTGTCCCAACTTAGCCCATCACAAGCTCTCACGGTCAACGAAGGATATTCCTTCTAGCGGGAACACCCGATCAGACTCGGAATCCTGGTTACAAGACATCCTCGACAATGGTAAAACAAGTCCAGCAAGACCACCCGCTGTGCCGACAATCCCGATAGGAGCTGCACATATCTCGTTCTCAGGGCACACCGGATAAGCTAAGCATACGGGAGCCAACGTAACCCAAGTTGCCAAGGGACAGCCCCGCACGGTGCTCTGGGTTGGACCAACACTTAGACAAGCACTGGCCCGGGGGTTTAAAATAAAGATGACCCTTGGGCTGGCCTAACCCAAGGGAAAAAGAGGCGTGGCGAATGGTAAAACCAAGGTTGGGCCTTGCTGGAGGAGTTTTATTCAAAGCGAACTTTCAAGGGGTTCATATTATAACCCAACCGCATAAGGAACGCACAATCCGGGAACATAACACCGATATGATGGAAACTAGGGCGGCAAGAGTGGAACAAAACACCAGGCATAAGGCCGAGCCTTCCACCCTTTACCAAGTATATAGATGCATTAATTAAATAAGAGATATTGTGATATCCCAACAAGTAAACATGTTCCAACAAGGAACAACATCTCCATGTTCCAACAAGGAACAAACTTCAATCTTCACCTGCAACTAACAACGCTATAAGAGGGGCTGAGCAAAGCGGTAACATAGCCAAACAACGGTTTGCTAGGACAAGGTGGGTTAGAGGCTTGGTTCAACAATATGGGAGTCATGATAAGCAAGTGGTAGGTATCGCAGCATAGGCATAGCAAAAGAGCGAGCAACTAGCAAGCAAAGATAGAAGTGATTTCGAGGGTATGGTCATCTTGCCTGAGATCCCGCAAGGAAGAAGAACAAGTCCATGAAGAAGACAAACGGACGTAGTCGAACGGGTCCTCACAAACACGATGTTACCGGAACCAACCCAAAGAAGTAACACCGGAAAGAAGCACACAACATAGTAAACAGCCAACACATGAACATGGTATGATATGCGGGATGTGGTATGCGATGTATATGCATGATTTGCAAAGGAATGATTGAACCTGGCCTCAACTTGTAAATCCAAGAGTGCTACTGGAAAGGTGAGGTGATTTTGGTTGAAATCGATATAAAGATCGCCGGAATCGGATGCACGGTTTGGAAATGGCAAGCAAAACAAATATGGCACCGGTCTGCGATAATCAGCAAGTGACCAACTACATGCATCAAGATAAATATGCTGCAGCACTCAAACATGGCAACAAAATACATGGAAGGGATCCACTCATGAAGCTTAACAAAAGATGAACACTGAGCTACGGCTAATTCATCCATTAACAGGTTCAAACAAGCATGGAAAAAGTGCAAATGATAACAGGTTTCAGACTTAGTGAAATTAACACAAGTCTGGAATAGATCATCAGGAAACACACTTTAGAGCATGAAAACTACATGCTACAGGAACTTAACATGGCAAAGCAAGGCATGGCATGAAGCTACTCAAAGCACTTAACAAAAGTCCCTTAGTGACCTTGAGCCAAAAGGGATCATAAAATACAATTGCAAGCTTGTGAACATGGCAAAAACATAAACAGATCTCATACTTAGTGAAAAACTGGAGCATGCAAATCAGTTAATGAGTAGGCATGTTTACGAGCTTGATGCACTCACTACAAAGCATGGAATGACAAACTAAGCATACACCCATCAACAAGACATGTCGTAGAAGTTAGAAATGGCAAGAACAACATCATAGCATGCACGGATCAATAGCAACATCCTCAGCAAAATCGCTAACAAGTCAACTATCTGCCAGGATTCACGATATAGCAAAAGTAGAGCTCGATTGACTCAAGCTAGGGTGCTCCATAAATGCAAACAAAGACATGGATGGATAGAGCACCACAATATTAACAAAACATCCTTACTGATCATCCTCAAAAGAGGCACGGATCACTATTAAACAACATGAACATATGGCATAACGACAAAATCAGGACAAGGACTAAGTGAAATTCTAAGTCCCTGAAATCAGCATTACCGATTACGCTACTTTGCAAGCTTGTGCTGGTCACCAAAAATATCACACAAATACATGGCAAGCATCACTGTAAAGATGGCATGGCATATTGAAAGTGCAACTATCCCTAGGTGGTTTTGGTAATTCATAACAACATATAGCTCATTGAGCTAATGCTATTCCAAGATGATTATTTCAGGAAAGCTCAATGATTGGCATGGCATGGATGTGAAAGTGGAACCCTCAAAATGCTAAGGACAAAGGATTGGCTCAAGCTCAAAAGCTCAAGACTCTTCATTTTATATTTTAGTGATCCAAGATCACATTGAGTCCATAGGAAAAGCCAATACTATCAAGGAGGGATGAGGTGTTGCTTAATGATCCTCTTGCTTCATGTGCTTAATGATATGCTCCAAAATCCTCAACTACTTTCCCATATCCACATATGACCTAAACCCTAAGCCAAACTCGGTCCTACCGATTCTTCCTATCCGGCGCCACCGAGTTTCACTTGTCATTAGCCACTGCCAAACCCTAGCAATTCGGTCCTACCGATAGGGATCTCGGTCTCACCGAGATGGGGTTGCAAACTCTCTGTTTCCCTTTCATAACTTTTCGGTCCCACCGAAAGAGCGAATCGGTCCCACCGAGATTGCAATGTAAACTCAGTGTTTCCCCTTTGTAACTTTTCGGTCTCACCGAGTTCCACTCGGTCTCACCGAAAGAGCAAATCGGTCCCACCGAGTTTGCCTGACCAACTCTCTGGTGAGCTAATTACCAAATTCGGTCTCACCGAGTTTGTGTAATCGGTCTCACCGAGATTACGTTATGCCCAAACCCTAACCGAATCGGTCCTACCGAGTTGCATGTCAGTCCCACCGAAACTCCTAACGGTCACTAGGTTTACTACTTCGGTCAGACCGAGTTTATTTATTCGGTCCCACCGAGATTGGAAAACTGTGTAACGGTTGGATTTTGTGTGGAGGCTATATATATACCCCTCCACCTCCTTCTCATTCAGTGAGAGAGCCATCAGAACACACACACCATTCCTACTCATATGTTCTGAGAGAGAACCACCTACTCATGTGTTGAGACCAAGACATTCCATTCCTACCATATGAATCTTGATCTCTAGCCTTCCCAAGTTGCTTTCCACTCAAATCTTCTTTCCACCAAATCCAAATCCTATGAGAGAGAGTTGAGTGTTGGGGAGACTATCATTTGAAGCACAAGAGCAAGGAGTTCATTACCTACACACCATTTGTTACTTCTTGGAGAGTGGTGTCTCCTAGATTGGCTAGGTGTCACTTGGGAGCCTCCGACAAGATTGTGGAGTTGAACCAAGGAGTTTGTAAGGGCAAGGAGATCGCCTACTTCGTGAAGATCTACCGCTAGTGAGGCAAGTCCTTCGTGGGCGATGGCCATGGTGGGATAGACAAGGTTGCTTCTTCGTGGACCCTTTGTGGGTGGTTGCTTCTTCATGGAACCTTCGTGGGTGGAGCCCTGTGTGGACTCACGCAACCGTTGCCCTTGGGTGGAGCCCTGTGTGGACTCGCGCAACCGTTACCCTTCGTGGGTTGAAGTCTCCATCAACGTGGATGTAGGATAGCACCACCTATCCGAACCACAGGAAAAACATCCGTGTCTCCAATAGCGTTTGAATTCTCCAAACCCTTCCCTTTACATTCTCGCAAGTTGCATGCTTTACTTTCCGCTGCCAATATACTCTTTGCATGCTTGCTTGAATTGTGTGATGATTGCTTGACTTGTCCTAAAATAGCTAAAATCTGCCAATGACTAAAATTGGGAAAAGGTTAAGTTTTTATTTGGTCAAGTAGTCTAATCACCCCCCCTCTAGACATACTTTCGATCCTACAAGTGGTATCAGAGCTTTGGTCTCCATTTGCTTGATCTCCATAGCTTTTGGTGGTCATAGCCTTGGTTTCACAACCTAGGAGAGTATGATGTCTAGCGAGGGAAATTATCACCGTAGAGGTCCTTACTTTGATGGTACTAATTTTGCTTGTTGGAAGCATAAAATGAAAATGCATATTCTTGGACATAACCCCGCTGTTTGGTCTATTGTGTGTGTTGGTTTGCAAGGTGACTTCTTTGATGGGAGAGAACCAAACCGTGAAGCTACCGCGGATGAGTTGAAGATGTTGCAATACAATGCTCAAGCTTGTGATATTCTCTTCAACGGATTGTGCCCCGAAGAATTCAACAAAATCAGCCGCCTTGAGAATGCAAAGGAAATTTGGGACACTTTGATTGATATGCACGAAGGTACCGACTCCGTCAAGGAATCCAAGTTGGATGTGCTTCAAAGCCAACTTGACAAGTTCAAGATGAAGGATGGTGAAGGTGTCGCTGAAATGTACTCTAGGCTTGCTCTCATCACAAATGAGATTGCCGGCTTAGGAAGTGAAGAGATGACCGATAGATTCATCATCAAGAAGATCCTAAGAGCCTTGGATGGAAAATATGATACCGTGTGCACATGGATCCAAATGATGCCCAATTACAAAGATCTCAAGCCAACGGAGGTGATTGGAAGAATTGTTGCTCATGAGATGTCACTTAAGGATAAAGAGGAACTTCACAACAAATCAAGTGGTGCCTATAAAGCCTCATGTGAAGCCCCTACATCATCAAGTGAGAAACAAGACTTCAATGAAGAATTGAGCTTAATGGTGAAGAACTTCAACAAGTTCTACAAGAGTAGAAGCAAAGATAGAAGCTCCAAGTCAAGGTCCTACAATGACAAAAGATCTTCTAGTCGAGAGTGAAACTGTTACAATTGTGGAAGACCCGGACACTATTCCAATGAGTGTATGGCTCCCTACAAGAGAAGAGAAGATTCTCCAAAAAGAAGAAGCAAAGGATCACCACCAAGGGAAAGAAGGAGTAGAGATGATCGTTATGAACGAAGATACTCATGGAGAAGCAAGGATTCGGAAAGGAAGGAAAAATCATCAAGGAGCTACACAAGACGAAGACATCAAGCTCATGTTGGTGAATGGGTATCCGGCTCCGACTCCGACAGCCACTCCGAGAGAAGTTATCACTCCGGCTCCGAAGATACTCAAGATGAAGGTGTTGCCGGTCTAGCACTTGTGTCAACCAACTCCTACGACATATTTGACTCACCAAATGAAGGAATTGGAAGATGCTTCATGGCCAAAGGTCCTAAGGTAACACACCTCGAGTATGTTGATTTCAATAGTGATGAAGATGACTTGTTAGGTGATGATTTGCTTGGTGACAACTCAAGTGATGAATACTATGATGAAAGACCAATTAATCATGCTAATCAAGATAAAACGAATGACAATGATAAGGAGAAGATTGAGGCTCTAACTAAAGAACTAAAAACTCTTAAGTTAGCTCATGACACTATCTTCGAAGATCATCGAGAACTTTTAAGAGCTCATGAGAAACTACACTTTGAAAAGCTCAATCTTGAGCAAGAGCATGAGTTTTTAAAGGCAATCAATGATGATCTCCGCAAGAAAAGTTCTTCTTACATTGCCAAGCGTTTACTCTTATCCACTTACATGCCTCAAGTCAAGTCTAACAAGAAAGATTCTTCCTCTAGTAGTAACAATGATTATGCTAAATTCAATATTGTTGCTTCTAGTAGTTCTCTTGATTCCACTAATGATTCTCTTAGCCAAGTTACACTTGAGCAAGAAAATAGCTTATTGAAGGGAATTATAGAGAAAGGAGTGTACAAAAGCCTTGCCGGGAGTAAGCAATTCGAGGAAATTGTGCGCAAGCAAGGAATGCACCGGAAGAATCAAGGTGTTGGTTTTGAACGAAAGTTCAATGCCAATGGAGTTGAATGGGAAGAAGATCAATACCCCAAGACAAAGTTTGTCCCTCAACAAGAGAAGTATACTTCTTTCAAGGGGACACAAGCTCAAGATGATCTTCCACCACAAGACTACGAGCAAAAAGGCAAGGACAAGCTTCAAGAGGAAATTGATGCATTTGAAGAAGCTCCTAAGACCTTAGTCAAGTGGATTCCCAAGACTACTTCAAGTTCTACTTCATCAAGTACGACTACAACTCCAAGGATTCCCATCAAGATGATGTGGATCCAAAAGAAGAAGAACTAGAAAGTTCTTGAGGGTGACTCCGCCAACATACTTCACTCTTATCATTTTGGCAAGAACAAGTGCAATCAACTTCCACATCTTGCACTAGTTCAAGGAGTCACAAACCCTCTTGTTGGTAAGACAAGGGACAAGGTAATCTAAAAGTTTTCATGGACATCATCTTTTGTGTGCATCACTCTATGTCTATGGATATCCTTGTTTGTTCCTTGTGGGACTAACCCATGTAGGTATTGAAAGTGCAATTCACTCAAATGGATAGCTCCAAGAGATCTACATCAACATTGAGCATCCACATCTTCAATATCTACATGAAGTCATCATCGACAAAACCCAAGGTTAGTTCATCCCTCTTAGGAGGGATATCACATCTAGGGGAGCTTTACTCTAAGACTTGAGCTAAAGCAACTCTAAAGATGTGAACAAATCAATGCTTTATGTAAAAGTGGTAACCACACTTGAGCTTAAACGATGAGTATGACCTATGATCAAGTGTTCTCACTTGACTCCTAAGTCAATATACTCATATATAGATGACCTAGTCATCGCAAATTGCTTGATAGATGCTAGAATTGGGTGTGCATGCCTTGCCACATATTTCATTTGCCATCTTATTGTGTGAGCATGCTGGTTGCATATTTTACTCATTCGAGGACATCCACTTGTTGCTTTGATTGTTTGGCTTTACCTTTTTTTGCCAAGTGGATGGACAAGAATGCCTAAGAACCTCCTCTAGCTATCTATGCTTTTCTCGTCTCAAACTCTATTCATGCTGCATCACAAAATTTGATCAAGTCAGATTCGAACCACTCTGTGTGAGGAGCGCTCGGAGTCCCCGATTCGTCATAGACTTAAACTTCCAAAACCTCTTTATGATTCTCGGTCTGACCGATACTCCACTTTTGGTCCTACCGAGATCATTAAGTTGATCTAGGTTTTCGATCTCGGTGCAACCGATTTGAACATTTCGGTCACACCGAGTTTCAGTAACTGCTTGCAGTTATGAATCTCGGTGCCACCGAGTTGTTCCACTCGGTCACACCGACAGGGTCGGGCTATATATAGTCACGGGCAAAATTTGGAAATTTCTCTGAACCCCTTCGCCTGCGCGATAGCCTGCTCTGCCCTCGAGGTCCCCGGATCGTCTTCTCACCGCCAGCAGCCTCCAGTCACTGGTTTCCGTCGCCGTCAACGGGAATTCTGCCCCGCCATTGCCGCCGTAGCAAGTCCACGCTGAACTAGGGTATGGACTTGATCTTTGTGCTATTCCTCAATCTGATTCCTAGCACATTGTGATCATACTGTTTCTAGCCACGTTTGATAAACTTCTATCCAGTCAAAACGCTCATAGGTTAGGTTTGATTCGAAAATTCTAGGTTTAGGTTTCCGCCGAAACCATCTCGGACCCACCGAGTTGAAAAACTCGGTCCCACCGATTTGGCTTATGCCATTGCACAAGTGAGACTCGGTCTGACCGAGAATTACTTATCGGTGTGACCGATTTTTGAATTCAGTGAAACCCTAGCAGTCTCGGTGCCACCGAACTGTGACTCGGTCCTACCGAGTTCACTAGTTTAGGTTCTAAAACTGCTTCGGTATCACCGAGTTTGAAAGTCGGTAGATCCGAGATGATTTCAGTGGGAAACTAAAACTAAGTTTTTGGATCATACTTTTTGCAAAAATCTCTGCATTTTCTGATGCTCATCCACTCTATCTCTTCTATAATCTACTCACAGGGTCAGCAGTCAGTTTGCAGCATGTCAGACCAGAGTGATAGCCAGAATCTGTCAGAGCAGCAAGTGGTCATGAGTGAGGGCACTATTCCCTCCAGTTCATCTGATGAAGGCAGCAGGAGCACTCCTAGAAATTTCCCAAAGGCTGCCACGAGACAAAGGAAGAAGAAAACTTCAGACTCTGAAGATGAGGACTATGTGGCAGAGGAAGAGGCCACTTCCAAGAGAGTTGAGCCAGCTCAAGGCACAAAGCCAGGGCTGAAAATCAAAAGGCCAGCAGGCAGGCAACCCATGTCAAAGGCAAGAGCCTCAACTAAAAGCCCACTCCCCAAGAGCCAGTTGCTGCAGAAGGCAAGAAGAGAAAGGAAAGGGTAAAGAAGACTGTTGCTAGAGTACTTGGCAAAGCTTCCATCATGGAAGAGGAGGAAGAAGAAGAGGCAGCTGCACCAGCGCCCAAGGCACCCAAGCTAATGGGAGATGCCATAAAATCAGGGGGAGCTGCTTCCAAGGCCAAGCCAGCTCCAAAGCCAAAGCCCAAGAGGAACACACGGAGCATTCCTGCAGCTGAGAAGAACAAGGCCCCAGTGCCTGAGACTGTTGTTGAGGATGAGGAAGAGAATGTCCTTCGGAAGCTCAAGCCCAAGATCCCAGACCACAACGATGCTCATCCTGTGGCTGAGGATATGAAGCTCAGGAGAGACTCAGGGCTCAGGAAGTGGAGATAAGCAGACCCATATGCTTCAAGGAGAAGGACTGCCGTGGACTACAGGTTTCACACCAAGGAGCAGCAGGATTTCTATGAGACGGTGCTGCTAGATAAGAAGCCCATTGTCTGTGATATGCGATGGGTTGATTGGACATATATCAAGGAGAATGAGGAGTACTACCCAGGAGTATTTGACAGCTTTAATGCTTGTGGAGTAGCTGACTTTGTTGGGCAGAAGCTCACAAAGTGGAATGAGGAACTTATCATGCAGTTCTACTCCACGGCACACTTTTATCCAGATGGGAGGATCACATGGATGTCTGAGGGTACAAGGTACCAATCTACAGTGGCTGAGTGGGCACAGATCATTAATGCCCCAGAGGAGCAAGATGAGGACTTGGATATCTATGCCAAGAAGAAGATGGACCATAACTCCATGCCAAATATGTACAAGGAAATTCCTAATGAAGCTCTTGACACATTCAAGTTTGGCTCAGTGCATTATCTGCTATCAGGATTGCCTACGATCAACTGGATCCTTAGGCACACCCTTCTGCCCAAGTCTGGAGATCACAAGATGATTAGAGGTCACGCGATCAATTTGCTTCATGTTTTTGACGTGCCTCAAAAATTCAAAGTCATGAGCCTCATAGTGGAAACGATCAAAAGGACTGCGGCAGATCAGAAGAGGAGCTGTGGATATGCCCCTCAGATTCAGGAGCTCATCAACTCCAAGATGGGCACGGGCGTATATTTGTTGGATAAGGAACACCTGCCCATCCGTCCAGATTTCGAGGACAATGAAGTTGTGATGACTGAGAACGAGCCATCATCTGCTCAAGCATTTGCAAAGAAGGAGAAGGCGAGGAAGGAGAAAGCTGCCAAGATGCCTACTCAAGAGGAGGCATCTGAGTACTTCTTGAAGACCAAACAAGAGCAGCTCGGTTACTTGATTGCATACATGCTAAGAATTGAGCAAAGTCTGGCCACCCTCACTAAGAATCAGCAGAGCCTAGAGAGGATCATGGAACAGAAGTTCTATGACTTGGACGTCAAGGTAACTGAAGTTCAGTCTGCAGTGGAGCAGCTCCAGGAGGACATGAATGAGAGGAGAGGCAGGACCACGACTCATGCTTTTTCTAGAGTGCCACGAGGCCCGAGGTCGTCTACTGTGCCAGTTGCTGACACCAGAGCCACCACTTCAGCACCAGCTACAGCCTCAGCTCCAGCATCTACTTCAGCTCCAACTCCAGCGACTACTTCAACATCTACAGAAGCCTTCGTCCTTGGAGTGATCCGGACTCCACCACCACCAGAAGATCAAGCCTGAGCGTCGATCTAGTGCTATGCATTTTCTAGGAACTTTTTGGTAACTTGTTGCCAAAGGGGGAGAAGACGTATAGATCATAGGCTTCGAGAGAGAGAGTGTTGCTTTTCTCTCTTGCTTTATTTGGTGGTTTTTCGAACTTGTTTGCTTTTGAGTGCTTGAGATACTATGCTTGTGAGACATTGATGATCATGTGTTTGATCATAAGCTACACTTAATGCTTGCTTAATGCTATTATCCTATCTATCTTGTGTGATCATTTATTATTCTTGGTGATGAGTGCATGTATTTCATTCTTATCATTTTGAGCGCTCCACCAAGATGTATGTGACATGGAAGAGTAACCCATGACTCTAACTCTTTGTGCATTTGCAGTCCAAACCAAATTTTAAATATGCACAAATTTAGGGGGAGCTCTTACTTATCACATACTTCTCAAAGCAACGATATATTTCATGCTTATTATCATTTGTCGAAGCTTTGATCTATATGTTGTCATCAATTACCAAAAAGGGGGAGATTGAAAGTGCAACTATCCCTAGGTGGTTTTGGTAATTCATAACAACATATAGCTCATTGAGCTAATGCTATTCCAAGATGATTATTTCAGGAAAGCTCAATGATTGGCATGGCATGGATGTGAAAGTGGAACCCTCAAAATGCTAAAGACAAAGGATTGGCTCAAGCTCAAAAGCTCAAGACTCTTCATTTTATATTTTAGTGATCCAAGATCACATTGAGTCCATAGGAAAAGCCAATACTATCAAGGAGGGATGAGGTGTTGCTTAATGATCCTCTTGCTTCATGTGCTTAATGATATGCTCCAAAATCCTCAACTACTTTCCCATATCCACATATGACCTAAACCCTAAGCCAAACTCGGTCCTACCGATTCTTCCTATCCGGTGCCACCGAGTTTCACTTGTCATTAGCCACTGCCAAACCCTAGCAATTCGGTCCTACCGATAGGGATCTCGGTCTCACCGAGATGGGGTTGCAAACTCTCTGTTTCCCTTTCGTAACTTTTCGGTCCCACCGAAAGAGCAAATCGGTCCCACCGAGATTGCAATGTAAACTCAGTGTTTTCCCTTTGTAACTTTTCGGTCTCACCGAGTTCCACTCGGTCTCACCGAAAGAGCAAATCGGTCCCACGAGTTTGCCTGACCAACTCTCTGGTTAGCTAATTACCAAATTCGGTCTCACCGAGTTTGTGTAATCGGTCTCACCGAGATTACGTTATGCCCAAACCCTAACCGAATCGGTCCTACCGAGTTGCATGTCAGTCCCACCGAAACTCCTAACGGTCACTAGGTTTACTACTTCGGTCAGACCGAGTTTATTTATTCGGTCCCACCGAGATTGGAAAACTGTGTAACGGTTGGATTTTGTGTGGAGGCTATATATATACCCCTCCACCTCCTTCTCATTCAGTGAGAGAGCCATCAGAACACACACACCATTCCTACTCATATGTTCTGAGAGAGAACCACCTACTCATGTGTTGAGACCAAGACATTCCATTCCTACCATATGAATCTTGATCTCTAGCCTTCCCAAGTTGCTTTCCACTCAAATCTTCTTTCCACCAAATCCAAATCCTATGAGAGAGAGTTGAGTGTTGGGGAGACTATCATTTGAAGCACAAGAGCAAGGAGTTCATTACCTACACACCATTTGTTACTTCTTGGAGAGTGGTGTCTCCTAGATTGGCTAGGTGTCACTTGGGAGCCTCCGACAAGATTGTGGAGTTGAACCAAGGAGTTTGTAAGGGCAAGGAGATCGCCTACTTCATGAAGATCTACCGCTAGTGAGGCAAGTCCTTCGTGGGCGATGGCCATGGTGGGATAGACAAGGTTGCTTCTTCGTGGACCCTTTGTGGGTGGTTGCTTCTTCGTGGACCCTTCGTGGGTGGAGCCCTGTGTGGACTCGCGCAACCGTTGCCCTTGGGTGGAGCCCTGTGTGGACTCGCGCAACCGTTACCCTTCGTGGGTTGAAGTCTCCATCAACGTGGATGTAGGATAGCACCACCTATCCGAACCACGGGAAAAACATCCGTGTCTCCAATAGCGTTTGAATTCTCCAAACCCTTCCCTTTACATTCTCGCAAGTTGCATGCTTTACTTTCCGCTGCCAATATACTCTTTGCATGCTTGCTTGAATTGTGTCATGATTGCTTGACTTGTCCTAAAATAGCTAAAATCTGCCAAGGACTAAAATTGGGAAAAGGTTAAGTTTTTATTTGGTCAAGTAGTCTAATCACCCCCCCTCTAGACATACTTTCGATCCTACACATATAACAAAACACATGTAGAGCTCAGGACCATATCATGCACACATTAATCATGGCAAAAATGACAAATATCTATTTGATGAAACATATCTGCTAAGTTTATCACATAGCCCTCTTCCAACAGCATTTAGGGCATCAAGATGAGCTCAAATGAAAATGATGCAATGAGATGAAATGATTTACTCGTTGAGGCGAACATTTTTAAATGCTACACGCATGAATCGGAGCTACGGATGCAGAGATATGATGCGACGAAGATGCCAAAAAGTTAGGGTTTCGGGAGGAGAAAGTCAACCGTCGAGTGGATCCAGGTCTGGATCTCGCCGGAGCACGGAGATCGAGGATGGACGGAAATGGCGCCACGATGGTCGGAGCAGCGAGGATGGCCAGAGTGGCGCGACGACTCACCGGAGAGGAAGCGGGGGCGCCGGATCCGGGGTCTGCGGGGCCCGGGGCGACGCGGGCGGCTGCGCGCGGCGCACGGCAGAGGCGCGGCAAGCTCGTCGCTGGCAGGAGAAGCCGGGCACCAGCACGCGGGGTGACGGCCGCGGCGACGTCGGAGAGGCGGCGGCGGAGCCGCGTAGGAATGGCGGGCGGGCGGCGCAAGGGCTCGGGAGCCAAGTGGCGGCGGCGCGGGTCAGG